>NW_028180951.1:0-35545 GCF_964211825.1 Aythya ferina
AATGACTACCAGAAAAAAAAAATCTTGTCATTCAGCTTTCCAGCAAAGATCTTGTTTGTAACAGCTTGATCTCATTGAAGAATGAAACATCTTAGGAGTAATGACAAACAAAGACCAAAGTAAATACAGACCAGAGTGAATTTCCCAGCAACAAGACTGAAAGTCCTGTTGTTCCTATCAAGGGAATATAGCCAAAGGTTCATTAAACGTCATTCCTGGTGATGGGAAACCAGTCTCTGGCAGTAAACTGTTTAACAATCTTACACATCTATAACTTCTCTTAGAGCACATATCCTAAATAATAAATAAAGACAAAGGTGTCAAACAGCAGACAGATGAGCCAAGTTTGCTCATCATACATCTGCAATGAAAAACCCATTTGCTTTTTGCAATGCCCATTACATTTACATATCAAAAAGTCTTAAATTAAACTAATGAACTCATTCTCCCTCCTGAACCAGTAATACTGATCACATCTATATTATCCAATGCATTATTTTCAGATTGATATTTTCCCTGTTCTTTCAAATATACTCAGCAAATACTGAAGAAACTATTTCTGAATCTATCAATAGTTCTATCCAGCCATGAATCAGTGTCAAATGTCCCATTACAAATGAAGCTGGTAGAAGAGCTAGTCAAAATCAAATATAACCTTATAAATAAAAGCCAGCATTTTCAGTTCAGGTCAGGACATGATGCTGGAAGCATTTTCTGTCGCTGATATATGCCTCCCTTATGTCAGAGGACAAAAAAGTATACTGCACCATTCAGAAAGTTTTTGATCTTGAGACATGAGAAATTAGGGTCAGCAATTTTATTTTCCTAGCATAACATTTGTTATAGTCTATCTAAAATTGCATTCTGCAAGAAACATTATGGTTCTGGGGACTACTCAACTTATATAATGAACTTGATCATAGACCATTACAAAGAACTTCACAATGCTTAAAGAACTTAAAAATTAGAGAACAAGAATAAGGTATCTTTCTTTAATATTACCTTTCTGAAAATAGTTAACATTTAATAGAAGAAGCAAAACTGAAAAGTTACAAAAACAAGACACTGCTCCTTAGCTGAGGCTTTTGCTTGCCTGTCATTCTTTCTCTTCTCTGTAGGAGATGAGAAGACAAAAACATTCTGATATTGAAAATAAATAAAGAAATAAATGAAAGTAATCAGATAAAGACTTGTATGGAATAGAATAGATTCTATTTGGAGTTGGATTGAAATATGAAAGAGTTTGAATTTGAACAGATGTTGTGGTCTTGGAACAAATGAGGAAAGAGAACAATATTGGAAGAAGGACGCAAGTATCTTTCAAAGGGAGCTTTGTAATATTTGGAAGTATAAAAGAATCATTCAATACTTAACCAAAATGAATTGACATTCCAGTCCTTTTGAGGTTTGTCTATCTCTAGCCTTAGTTACTGTGAAATTCCTTGACAACAGTAATAAAGCATTTACACTGAGAGTCTTGACTTGTGCCCACCTGAAACATTCTTCTTCTATTGACTCAGAAAGCTTTGGGGGCAAAAATTGTGTGAAGCAATGAGGCTATTCAGTATTATACAAAGGAAAAAAGCATACAATACTGGAGACATATTTTTCCTTTGCCTATAAAATGTTTCAAGTGAAAACTGCTTCTTTCAACACTGCAGACCTTGTGGGAAATGACCTGTACACTGGATAAGTTGACAGGCACAGTAGGGGATTTCATTACACCTCAGAATTTGACTGGCACAACCAGCTCTCTCTGTCTCTCTGTAACCCCTGGCAAGTGCTTGGAATTGAATCTGTAAATGTTAATCAATATTTCGGGCCTATTAAATAAAGGAAGACATTGTGGAAATCAAAGCACTAACAACTAGCGTGGTGCTATACAATGGCTTTGAGGCCATCAAAAATCTTGTAGGGAGCAAAAGAGCAAATATTTTAATAAAACAATTACCTCTACAGTTCAAACCCGCAGAAGAATTTTATATCTCCAACCCTATCACACTAACTTAATTTTCATTTCAAACAGGTCACTGAACAGGAGCAACTCAATAGACATTTAATGAGTCTTTAAAAAGCTATCCTGAATCTTTGGGAAAGTAAAAGACCACCATGCATTTTGAAGATCTGCAAGCACATCCATTTCTTAAAGATGAAACAGAACTGAACTGTACCCAAAGCCTAAAGTAGTCTAGTTTCACCACTGATTACAGCAGATAGAGGCACTGAGGGAGATTCATGGGTGTGACTGATTTAACAGAGTTATAGACAGCCACAACATAGGAAGCGGTGGTTGAGCGAGTCACCTGAGGTTTGCTTTGGAAAGAGAGAAGAAATTCTGGAGTACGATTTATGTCATGATAAAGTCAAGGCCTAATATAGGTCAAATGATTTGTACCTGTCCTGTAGTCTCTGAAGTGATTACAAAGTGAGCAACAAGTAGCCAAAGCAACAGAGACAGAAAATCAAAATTATATGGTATGAATTATTGCATCCCCACATATCTTGTAGTGCATGGGCATAAACTAGACTGGAAAAGGCAAGTGCCCCTGAGCTATCCTCAGAGAAGTGTATAAAAGTGTAACAAGGAAAAAAATAGAATTTTGATGTGTTTTCCTGTTATGAAGTTTGAAATAGTTCTATAGGACTATTTAGATCTATTTTAAAACCTTACTGATTTCAAATTTATTCTCCCATTTGCAAAACAAAAATTCAACTGTCCAACCACAAAGGGGCAACTTGCTGCAGTATGATGTAACAGTTCTTTTGTTTTTACCTCAATAGATGTGGAAGCTGGATGCTGCTAAGCACAAGGTACTGCTTGTCTATTTCTATCAGTTTGGCAAGATTAGCCTGCCTGTGAGAGAAGAAAGAGTCTCCAGGTTGCTCTATTTGCCTTTGAGTTGGAGTTTAAGAAGCCTTTGGGCTATGCTCTTAGTCATATTATCTGAAGTTTTGGTAGACCTGTGTGAAGCCAGGAGTTGGACTCGATGATCCTTGTGGGTCCCTTCCAATTTGGGATATTCTATGATTCCATAAGAATTTCAGAAGTACTGGGTATATGACCAAATACCAAGGCAAGATATAATTATAAGTCCTTCAGTTGCTATTGAGCAAACTGTCTCCAGTGATGTAAAATTTCTATTTTTCTGCAAGGTGAACACCATGAAACATTGAAATCAAACAGAAAAAAATTAAAATTCTTTCAGAATTAGATTTAAAAAATATTGACATTGGAAGTTTTAAAATGGTGAAATGTTAGTCTGCCTTGTGCATCCCATTATGAACAACAAAGATAAGAGACAGTTTTGTGTGTTTTTTTTTTTTTTTTTTTTTTTTCTTCTTTGCCTTCTTGTACTGTGTTGAAATGAAATATACAAAAAAGGAAGACTGCTGCTCATGTATTTTGATAGAATAAGAAATGCAAAGAAAATGGTGACTTGATGGACATTTTGTGTACCTTCTGGATACCTCTGCTATGCTGTCTCTGATAATCATTCCATTGTAACTTCAATAAGAATTTCCTTGCTTGACTATACAGAACAACATGACAAAGTGCCAAATTCCTCATAGGTCCTATTTATATAGTGATTGAGAGAGGGTCATTCACAGTTGCTAGTCACAACACAGAGCTCATAAGATGTTGCACTGAACACCTGGCCCAGTAGCTCCACCTGAAATGATATTTATCCTCTGCCCTTCTGCAACACTACAAATCTCTCCTTGAAGGAATGTTATAGGTGTGGAATCTACAGCTCTTTCCAAGGACAGGCATGTTACTGCAGATTTGTGCATTTATGGAAGATCTTCAGACCTCCTGCCACTGAGCCTACATGGAGACAAAGGAACAGAAAAAGGTAGAGTACCACTCTCCTCCCTGTTATATCCTCACCCTCCAACACTCTTGGTGAAACATAAGTCCTAATCATTTTCTTTCATTTCATTCTCACATTCTCTCTCCCTTGATAAATAAAGCACCTGTTATTTACAGCTCTCATCAGCCTGCTCTCAATCCAATGAGACTGCACAAAGTTTGCCTGCAAACTCCCACTCCTTCTGTCATCTTGATTGTCTGGGAATGCCTTGTGAAACTATTCATGCTCTATCACCACCACCTCCTGCTTCCTCACCTTCTTTCCCTTCTCCTTAGCTGAGGCTTTTGCTTGCCTGTCATCTTCTGTCATGTCATTCCCACTGGACTATGTAAGACGCAAAAAGCAGCAAAAGTACATTTAATTTACCGGTGTTTTAACATGGACCTTCCCCCATCATGTTTTCAACTTTTTTTTTTTTTTTTTCCCCACATCATGTTTCAACTACCTGCACTGTAATTTGAGGATGTCTTATATTCTCACAGTGGCAGTGTAAGTTCTTCTTGTGGTGCTCTGGATTTCCCTTATCTTTGGGCCTAGATGAAAGACATGAAGACTGGAAAAGGTAGCTTTAATCTCTAGTAAGCATGAAAAGGGTTTGATGCTGTACAATCAGAGTAGATCATGCAGGCTAAAGTATTAAGAGAATACTCCTTCAAAAGGACAGGGTCACTGATGGTGTCCTGTGTGAAGCTGCTTCATGGGAATCAACATAAAGTGCTCTCTAATGAAATCCTTTGAAAAAAAAGTGTCATGAAGATGCTTACTGAAAAGCCAGTTCTAGGAAAGGTGGCTGATAAGTACATAAACTGTACAGTAGCAAGTCATGGACTTTGGAAACCAACCTAGGAACCTGGTTAAAATGTAAATGAACTTCAAATGTATTAGAGACTGATATTCTGTGTGTGCAGTCCAGCATTTACAGGTTGGTTGTGATTAAAATCTTGCTTACAGACATCCCCCAAACCCAGAAAAGAAAATAAAAATCTTGATAAATTCCTTGGTACATTAGTGTACTTTTACTTGTGGTCTTTGGAAAGATCTACAAAGTTAGTGCAAACACTATTACCAACAAGGAAAGCAACAAAGTTGTCTGAAGTACTTGAGGTGTAACTGGATCTGAAATCCTTGAGAGGACATTCTTCAGAGGAGACTGAGTAAGTATTGATGCTGAGGTGATGAGGCTTAAAGAACCAACTATGGAATACATAAGAAAAATATATAACTGATATTATTTCATCAAATGCTGTTAGAACACAACTAAGTTATACCCTTAGCACACAACAGCAAGGTCCATCTACAAAACTGTCCTAATCCTGACTGCTCAGCTATCCTTGTCTGCTTAATGTTCCTGTCTCTGCCTCTTTTCACCATTTTCTCCAGGCCATGCTACAGAAGCAGGTTTGTCTGTCCAAGTGAGGTAGAAGTACCTAACCTAAGCAATATGAACTGCAAAAAAAAACTAGATGAAGCACCATTTTTCACCATGCATAAGCATGACTCTGCCATGCTTAGATAGTTAAAGAAACTGAGTTGCACAGTACCAGCAGGTAATGAAGCATTATTCATCTTCAAGCACATGGAAGAAAAGCAGGCTTGTAAAATGGGTGGGGTGACATGTACTGTCAAATTTGGTGGGATGAACTCTGGATCTCTCTGTATAAATTTATCCTCAATTTCAAGGGTGTACAATATTCCTTCTCTCTTTGTAATTCAAACAGTTGAATTTTTAAAATAGATACTTTCCTCTTTTCAGGGATGGCTGTAGTATCAATTATTGTCATATTGGGAAGGAGTCTGCAATACTTTACTAGATTGATTGATTGATTGATTGATTTTTGAGAGAGAGGGAGATGGAGGTATCTCCCTCATTGGAGTTCTTCCAAAGCCATCTGGACGGGGTTCTGGGTGCCCTGCTATAGGTGGCCCTATTTAAGCAGGGAGGTTGGATCAAACGACTGCCAGAGGTATCTTCCAACCTCAACCAGTCTGTGATTCTGTGATTCTGTGATCCATACAAAGATCAAACATGACAAATTTTGTGGTGAAATTGGAAATATACACAGCAGTACATCTTCTTCTCCAGAAACATTGCACTGTTTAAATGTTGTATAGCTACAATAATGACATTTCATATTTCTTAGGCCTGTCCAGCATAACTTCAACCTGTGCAGAAATCTTGCGTTCACCTAAACTCATCCCAATATCACATAGCTGTTGATCTGAACTCAGAGGTCTTATTCTTTGTTGATATGAGTGACTCACAGTTTAAACTCAAATGTTTGTGAAAACAGATGTCCAGTTAACTATTGCAGACATCTTTTCAATATTGCAATCAATGGTCTTGTTAAAAAGTGAATGTTAATCTAATAAGGTGATTGCATAAAAGACATTATATTTAAAATTAATATAACTTCCTACTGTCTTCAGAAAGATGATCTATAAAAAGGCAGGCTTGAAGGAACAGAGAGGCAAATTAGGCAGCAAAATATGTGTTTTAGCATGTAATATGGAGAGATGTTGCAAACCTTGGGAACTCACTGAGCTCTTTGTAAAGCAGAATCAGTTTCATAAGGCACATTCCAAGAATATAGCCAAAGATTTATGGGTCAGATTTGTCCTCAATTTCATCATGCATGGACACACACAAGCCAAAAGGGTATTATTATTTTTTATATATATATATACAAGTATATATATATAATTATTACTATTTTTATGCACATCTAGTAACATTCTAAGTGTGCTGATCAATTTTTTTAGCTTATCCTCACAGGCCTCAAGCAGACCAAGAAATCTTCCCACCCTTTTTAGCAGTCTAAATCACTAAATCACATTGGTGACCAAAATTTTAGCAGGAAATGAATCAACTAATTGATACTCAGAGAGACTCCTGTTTCCAGGCTCTCCAAATAACATTTCTGGCAGCTCTATTCTGTCCCCAGGCCTTTCTCTGTTATTTGGTTTAACCTTTGACAAACACGGAAACATACTTCATAATAGCTACAGCCTCTCAAATCATAATAGGAATGATAATTAAGGGTAGAACCCCAGTCTATTGATAAACACTGGAGGGCAGTGAGATTTAAAGTAAGTGCCAAGCAGCCAACTGTAAGATATTTTCTATCAGTACTTCTATACAAACATTAGGGAGAGTAATAACAACAGGATACAATGCTACAGATGTGAAAGATCCATTTAAAACACATTATCAGAAATATGGGAGTTAGAATAGTTGCATGTAATCTGCTTTAAATTGTTGAATATTGGGACTGGGGCAAGGAGTTTATGGATTAAAGCAGGTTATTAGGAGGTTGTTTCATCATTATAGGCATAAGCATCCTTCTTTTAGGAAGACTTTATTATTATTATTATTATTATTATTATTATTATTATTATTATTATTTTTGCTTCAGAAAGCTGCTGAGTGAAACTCATATAATGACACCAACTGTCAAACTTATCAAGTCTCGATTATATTAACACCTTCTTTGAAGTTCCTAAATGTAAAATGCAATTTACTATAAAAGGTTTCAACACCTACTGAAAAGAATTCAAGAACAGAGAAATGCTGCATTTCAGCACAAGCTTTGGAGAGTTCAGGAGGTTCTTCTGTTGCTGCTTAGAAATCTTTTTGCTGGGGAAATTGGTAGTGTACTCTTCTAGCATAATCATGAAAAAATAAAAATAAAAAAAATAATAAAAAAGTCACTGTTTATTTGAGAGGTTTGCAAATTTCCAAATATAAAGTGGATGATGATTAGAGATCAGCAAAGCAGGTCAGGCAGAATAGAACGAGCCTCAACTTGAATTTAGTAACAAACCTTGTTTACATGTGGTTCAAATTCAAAGTCACTTGATGAACTCTGATTCTCCTCTTCCTTTTTACCTTGTAGAGCTAAAGAAAATCTGTTGAAATGAAAAGTAAAGCCATTGTTGAAAAACCTGCACATGAGGGGTAAAGTACTATTGGGTTTCTTTGCTGATTATTGAAACTTAAACTCTTGTGAGTAGGTTTATGTCACCGTTTCACTGGAGCAAATATGTAAGATCTTGTAAACACATCAAACTTTGGTGTTTCCATTGTAATGTTACTATATCATTGAACAACATAGTTGAAATGATAACACTCCTGTGGCATAATTATTAGGGATTCATTTTAGGAAAGAGAAAAACTTCTTTATCAGTTTTTTAGTTTCATACCGTTATAACTGATACCAAATACAGTCATATTGAAGCATTTACTTGTTTCAATAAAGAATCAGGGCCCTTTCTGAAATAATTTTATGAGCACAAAATTAATATTTACATTAGGTCATAAGTCACTATTTAGATCAATAGGAAAACTTTCAATATTTCTAGATGTTTATTTATTTATTTATTTATTTATTTAACAAGGATTTATTTATTTATTTATTTTTCAGGGAGCTGGAAATGAATAGTATTATAAAGGCTCCATACAGAGTCATTCCAAACTGGACACCCAAAACAGCACATAGGTATTCAAATCCCAGAGTCTTTTTGGAAATCTTATCAATAAGCTTTCAGTACCAAACTGCACAAAACTAGTTTTAGAGAGTTGTTCTCCAATTGCTTCTACCTGGAAGTCATGATTCTGCAACTGAAATGGAAGATCTTTGAAAGCTATTCTTCTCCTCCCTAGGTACAAACAAGCTATTTATGTATGACTGAAGGAGTGTTTTCCTGTTCTGCTATCTTTACTATTATTTTTATTTATTTATTTATTTATTATAGTTAAGTTATAAATAACTCTTGTAATAAAGCCTGAGGCTTCTGAGCTCCTGATAAGGCTGAATGCACTTTATGAGAAGCAGAACATCATGGGACAAAATGCCTAAAACAGTAACAACAAAGACAAGTGGATTATGTAATCTGAACACAAACAGGCGTCTTCCCCCCCTTCGGATCGCTGTCCATTGAATTCTGCATCATGCACAAAGCACAGCATGCATTCAAACAAAGCTCTAATGTGTCATTGTCATTACCTTGTGCTGCATTATTTACTACTGCTACGTAAGATTTCTTTGGGGAAAATTTCACAGCTGAGAGAGATCTTGTTTTATTGTGAACAAAAGTAACGTGATTTTTATTTCTAAAGAACAAAGACAATGAAACTAAGAGACTGACATTTTCCCCTCCAATTATGTCCATGATTTCTCTCTGTCTTTTTTTTTTTTTTTTTTTTCCCTACAATTATTCAAAAGAGGAAATCAAGATAAAAACTGCTGAACAGAGAAAGGTAAAGTCTGCCTTTATATAAAGCCACAATTTGACTCTCAAAGCAGGTGGCCAGTTCTTCACAAGTAGTAGATAACCTTGTGCTCTCAGTATAATCCTGCTGTTGGGGAGTCACGAAGTAATTCATAATGAAAACAGAGCAAAACAAAACAAAAATATTTAAATGTTGACTTCGCTTGAAAATAAGATTCCATTGTTTTTAAGAGCTTTCCTAAATAAAAAATTCTGGCCATGTTTACATAAGTTTGCATCCAAGTTCAGCAAGTAAGCATGTATTTAGACATCTAAATAAATGATAGACATTTCTTAAGTTGCATGAGTACCTGTGACTTGTAAAAAGAAGCAAAAAAGAAGCATAAAGCACTATTATTTTTGAATACATAAGGAATATATAAAGTCTCTTCTCCCCCCCTCCCCCCCCTTAAGTCTTGACACCAAAGTTAATAGATAATTCATTAACAAAATGGTTAAAATCTAATGATGACCACATAACTTGGGGAATGCAGTAAATACAGGCAGCATTATGAGTAGACAATGAACAGGAATGGCAAGAATCAATGTTTCAATAGAGTTACTCCCAGCTTTTATCATTCCCAGATTTGTTGCCTCTCCCCTAAATTTGGAGTGGTATTTTAGTTGGAAGACACCCATGTCCCCACACAGCTGTGCCTGAATTTTGATATCCAGGAAAATTTGAATAGAAAAAAAAAATCATAGTAAATGTAGGGGCATGCAGTCCTGGAAAGCATGTATGATGAATGGGAGTTATAGGCAGCTACATCCTTTGTTGTAGACATGTGACAGGTAGACTGTAAAGAAAATTAGTAATCTAAAAAGATGATGATTTGTGGGAATAGAACTGTAACAGACTCCTTCAATAACAAATGTAATGGACCTGGTTACCCCACTAAAGTGCCTGCCATGTGCGGTTGACTTGTATGCATTCCAGAAAGATGGCCAGGACATGGGCTATTTAGCTGCACAGTCAGAGCAAACTGAGGTACAGCACAAACTTAAGCTGCCAGCAAGGTATTTTGATAGATCTTCCAAGAAAAATGTCCAGGAGGAAAGGATAAGATGTGTCTGGGGTGTACCTTTACTTCACAGTCAGTTGGTTATTATCTGTCCATGATCTGGGACAGATCATGGACAGGTAATAAGTTTTAAGTTGGCTCCTAAGCTCTATATTTTCCCAGTTTTGCTGAATCTGAGCCAGCGAGGCTACAAAGATCTATTTATCCTATAATCACAATAACAATAAACTGCATTGCTCTGATAAGACTGTGCTATATGTGCTTTGAAAGAAGCTCTAGTCACAGGTGAATTAGTTTTGGGATTTTCTTTTTCCTGGTTGGGATGCTGGGATGGTTGAACTGTTTGTAGGGAAGCCATGATAGTGTTTTCTGGGCTTTTTTTTTTTTTTTTTTTTCCCAAGGAAATAGAAGACAGAATTTTGACAGCACATGCTCAAAACGCTGTGCAGACGTTAATTAACAAGCGAGAGATGATGAACAAGTGGTGAAAAGTTTCGACGCTTCTGTCTCGCCTTGAAAACCTGAGCAGAATGGCCCATGATTCTATGGACCAGCCAACTATAAATGCCAACTGGGAACAGCATGACAGGATTCAGACTCAAAGCCTGCAGTCAAACTGTCAGCGGCATCTAATTAGCAGAGTTCTAGATCAAGAATAAAATGTGTTTGACTCTTTATAAATATGATGTGTAAAAATGTTACATAATGACATGCTGCTGCTCTACATCCCCCTTAATGTTTTGACAAGGGGCGTCAAGTGGTGAAAAACTGCAGAGTGCCAAAGTATTTCAGTGACTGTGTACTAGGGGCTGAATTCTCCATTTCAACTTCTTAAGCACCAAGATTCAGAAATGGGCTAGGCTCTGGGGATAAGTGAAGAGGTTGTTCAGTTTAATGAGCTGTTAGGATTAGTTTCAGTGTTTTTGTTGTTGTTTATGCTATTTTTTTCTTTTTCCTTTTTTTTTTTTTCTTTTTTTTTTTTTCCTTTTTTTTTCCGAAATTGGAATATGTATAACATGTTAGAGAATAGATTGTAGGAAGAAAAAATGTAGTCTGATGAATGTAGATTGTATCTATGTAGATTGTAGAATGTAGATGAATGTAGAATGATGCAGATGCAGCTGAAATCTATCCATGGAGGACTCGAGTTCAGAGCTGCTTCCTCAGGACACTCTCTGTATTCCTAGGCAAGTTTAAAGAAAAATTCCCACTGTCAGCTATTAAATGTGTGTTTCACACTTTGTAGGTACTTGGTTTGGGATCTGGAGGTCATCTGTTTTGCAGACGTCAAAGAATTCATGAGTAGTGAACAGGACTATTCCTTCAATAAAAGCATAAGATGACGGAAACAAATGCATCTGTTAGTGGGCCTGTTTGCTATTCCCACGAAAAATTAAGCTTTGAATAACTCACTTGTAAATGGGAAGCTGGATCTGCCCCAGCTAATTTGGAGCACTTATTAGAATTAGAATCCTTATGTTTTATTGTTAGATGATACAGAGAGGAAACAATCTTATGTCTGTGTTGTTCTACAAAGATTCTGTTTCTTTCCTCTGACTATGGGTCAAATCTGAAGTTAGTAGGTTGTTGAGTTAGGTACCAGAGTTATGCAGCTAAAATAAATGAGGTAAATCCAGGTCAAACACTGTCTTCTCCTTCTCTAAGATGGGAATAATACAATCTCTTTGTCTAACAGAAGTGTTATGCATAAAAATTCAATAATCTTTGTGAAACCAGTGGATGTTACAAAAGACAAGCTATGTGGAAATGCTAGGAGGAAATCAATCATTCTGTCTTCAGAAAAAAAAAGTCTGAATATTGTACATAAATAAAGCTTGAGAACATTGAACAAAATGGAAAAACAAAGTATTGCCTGGCTGTTCATTAAGAGCTGACTGTCCAGCCTCTTCTCTAAATGAGGTTGGGACCTTGCAGAAAAGAAATTATGTATATAAAATAAAAAGCAAGAGGGGCAAGTAAAGAATCCCCCTCACGCAACCCCCCACTCACCCCAGTGTTTAAAAAAATGGCTTTTTAATCATGAATTTAGTTAAAAGATATTTTTTTTTTGTATGATTATTTATATATGCAAGCTATAAGTCTACTTTTCCTCTGATTATATTTATCAGTTATGAAAAGCTTTCTGGTGATTTGCTGGAAAATATAACCAATACAAGAATATTAATACATTAGGAAGTTAGATATTACAGAGGCATACCAGCCGTGAGATGCAGGTGGTTATGTATATGGAATATAAATGCCAGATAATGTAGTACAAGAGCACAGAGGTAACTAAAATTACCTAACTGTTACAATCAGGTCTCCACAGCTATAAAGCAAAGATCTGAATCTTATCTCATTTACACGAGTTTTATGCTTAGGGAGCTCCTAATTTACACAGATGTCAGAGAAAAGAGAATCAGCCCAATTATAGTCTGAATTTATTGTGCCATCACATCAGCCAATTTAGCTATTTCAGTGATGACCACATCATTAACATCTTTTCAGGACAGCAATAACTGAGTCATTTTTATTGCTGTAATTAATATTGATGGCAATGAAACAAGCAGTATATGTACTTGACTCATATGTAATGCAGATAAGTGTTGCAAATGCAAGTAACTTCACAATCATTTTTTCTTGTTATTGTTAGTTATACAAGTTCATACTTGACATAGCTATTTCAGTAATTAATGCAGAAATATATAAAAACAATCAAAATTATCTTCAAAATAAATTTCAGCCCTAACATGAAAAACTTTCACAAGTCACAGACAAGTAACCTTGTTATCTGCCTTAGGAAATAAAAAAAAAATAAAAATCTAGCTATTAGAAATTCAGTGTTCCTTAAGGAATCTTTTGATAGAATAATAGAAAAATATAGAATGAACTATATCCTGAACATTTATTTGGGGATAATCCCCAAAGAAAAAAAAAAAACTTCACCTTCAGATTATTATCTAGCAGAAGAACGGAGCAAGTGAAAGGTATGCTTTTGTGTTACTCTAAAAGCATAGGACATTGGAAGACATCTTTAGTGGTGATAATTTATTTTTGCAACATAAATCATAAATCATCTGTGCTTTTTCTTCTGTATCTCACAGAAAAGAGACTTTTAAAGATATATTGTAAAGTTTATTATTTCTCTCACAAATCTGGAGTGTATTTTTAGTTTCATTATTTAAAATAAGATAAACATATCTGTGATTTAGAGACCAAAGAAATCTTTCAAGTAGGTTGTCATCCAAGTTTCCATGATATTACAGAATTGACCAAAGCAGGCTAGAAGCGAAGACAACTATTTATCTGTCAGAATTAAATTGCACATATTATTACTCACCAATGCATGTGTACATTCATAAACCCATGCATGTTCTCAATTTATTCAGAAGACTTACTGATCTACCTGATCTTTTCCATTCAAATCCACTAGCTCTTTTTTTTTGTTAATTTGTTTTGTTTTGTTTTTCTCCAATCTAAGAGCTTTTTGCAGTGTCCAGTAGCAGTGTTAACTAGCTAAAAAAAACATTGGCAGTTATCTCCCATATAAAAACAATATATTGTTTTATATTGTCAATTTCACAGACTATTAAATTTTTTTTTTTTTTAAATATGTTTCCACTCTCAGCTGAAGAAGAAGGACATAGCTTCCTCAAGTCAGTTAGCTCCAGCATTTTGTATCTTTCAGGGTTCATAAGCTTAGATTTTACAAGAGGTTCTCCATAGAGGAGGATCTTTTTAACCACAAAGGGTTATAGTAGAAGAATCATTTTGTTCTAGTGAACTAACTCCCCTATATAAACCCTGAAAGGTTCTTATAATTCCCTTATACATGCTTATTTCTCTTTCATATGTCAGCTGGTTATTTTAAAGTGGAAACACAAGTATGTTTCAGAAGAAAAACTTCAAACTGCCCTGTTTTCTCTGCTTTCCTTTCCTTTCAAATAAACATTATGTAAAATGAATAAATAAATAAATAAATAAATAAATTGGAACTACAATTCTCTAGCAAAAGAGTAAGCATTAACACCAATAAACCAAATAACTCCAGCACTGAAATATTAATCTGGATTTTGGAGAGGAAAGGAAATCTACTATCTACCATTTAAAGGAAAATTCCAGTATCTCTGGAAATCTACTATCAGCATTTTTAGGAAAATTCCAGTATGGCTTTTTCATTTTAAAATGATTTCTGCAGTTTTTCAGACTTTGCTTTATGCTATGCTGGACCAACTTTGTGCAATGAATGAGAATTTATTCATATAACTTTCCAGTGGAACAGAAACCATCTGGATTTTGCATAAAATTTGTTAGGATGCCCACAAAACAAAGAGTGTTGCAGTTTTAGTTTCATGTGAAACTTTTTCCCCATATCTGGAGTGACTGAGATCTGTTACTCTCAAATGATCTCTGTTCTCTGAAAATCCTTTCCTGTTTTGTTGTTGTTGTGGTTTTACTTACTGATTTGGATTTTTTTTTCTTTAGTCTTTAATGTGATGCTAACAAAACTGTACAAAAACACAGACAAAACACAGCAACATAATATTATAAGGCAATAAAATAATCAGTCTTTAATAATCAGTCTGTAAACCCTTAAGCTAGATAGGGAAAAAAAGTAGACATTTCCAGATAGATAATTAAAATCGATACAAATTATGCACAAAAAAATGCGAGAAGAATATTGTTTTATATGTCAAGTTTCAGAATACACTTTTTTTTTTTTTTTTTTTTCTTCTCCAGCTAGGGCTAAATTTTACATCCTTTTGAATTACCAGTCTACTTCCCTAAGTGTTTCAGGATGGCATAATGCTTTAAAATGTACATACTGTTTTATCTATATATGATTTAAATAAAATTATGACCATTACAAATGATCTGGCTGCTATATCAGGGTTTTATGTTTGTCATAAATTTTTAACACGTAAGAAAATGAATCAAAATGTATCTCCACTATGGTCATTAAATAATAACTCTACATTGTCTATCATACTTAGGTATCCTATTTTAAAACTTTGTGAAGAAAAGGAATGTAATTAGGTTGATGGATATTTTTGATAGGGGAATAGTAATGTCTTTTTCAATGATAATGCAAAAGTATGAGATTCCATCTAGTAATTCTGCTGACTTCTATTACTCAGGCATTACATAAATGCAGTTTTGGGAAATGAACTGAAGGGAATCAACTGAATATTTTGAGGGGGGAAAAAAAAAAAAAAAAAAAAAAAGAATGATTAATATGTTGGAAAGAGTTAGAACATATCTGATGTCTTAAACACTTTCCTATGGTGAGGTGAAGAGAAACATAAAGAGATCCTGGGGAAAAAAAAAAAGAAAAAAAAAAAAAGATGTGAGAGTATAAACTGTCTCTTTGCACTAACCACACTGAAAACATGTATATGAGTTATTTGAAGGTATATGATTAGAGGGCAGTGTGGGTTTCACTACTTTTTTATTACTCTCTCATCTCCATAGACTGGGCAACACTGAAAGAAGGTGGGATTCCATTAATCTAATGTTGTTGCCTAATTTTTTCCATGGCTCTCAAATATCCCACCTGTAAAATGGGAAAAAAAGTGGGAAAACTTCATGACTATTGCTATATTGTTAAAACGCAACCTTGATTTGCAATCAAACTACCTATTTTTTTTTTTTTTTTTGATGTTTTGTTTATTTAGGTAATAGAAGAGAGATTATACTAAAGACACATTTAAGGAAGTAGTATCCTAAAAATGCAAGTGTGTGTCAATTTTTTTCTCTCAGTGGCAAAACATAGAATAGAAATATGTGTATCTTCACTGAACTCACCCACCCAGTAGACACCCTAAAATTACTAAATTATGGAATATATGTTGGAATAAATAAATAAATAAGTGCCAAATTTTGTAGGACTGTTACTATGATAGCTCTGAAAACCAAGGCTAATTTATATTTTATAAACTTTTAAAGGTCAGGTTGTCTGTTATTACAAATAAAATAATTGTTTGCAGAGACTCCTCATTCTCAGTCAACACTTTGTTGAGAGAAAATTTAACACATTAGAGGGTACTGTAAATTTTTAAAGAAAATAATAATAGAAAAATATCTATAGTAGTTTACAGTGAGATAAAGTTTATCACTGAAAAATTGTGCCTTTTCTGTAGAAATCGGTACAATTGTTCTAAGAAACTCTACAGTAATTATTTTTTTCAATCATATTTTTTTCTAATTTTCATGTATTTTCTGTAATTGATGGTGGATAAACATTTATGAAGTGACTGTTTAAATGTTTTTGCTAAGGCAAATTTCAAATATAATTAATTCATTGTAGCTAATATGCAATTGTGATTTTTATATTCAAATTTAAAGTCACCAGAATGATTCCTATTAATTTCTCAGGTCTCCAATCTCGTTGATACCTTACCACAAGATGGGGGAGCATAAGTGGTAGGAAGGAATCTAGCTATTTTCTCTCTACAGACATTGTTCCTTTCAAATCATCAGGCCTAAATATTAATTAATAAGCGAAGTAATAAAAGTAAACAAAAACCATCGAAAATCTCTTTCTTAAACAATAGTTCACATGCTGAAATCTCATGGCCTGCAAATAGCACTTGCATTCTGTATGAGAGCAGTTGTGAACTCACTCCAATAAGGGACTCTTTAAGGGACATTCCCTTCAACTTGGGTAAATGAATTCTGTATTTAATTGAAAGCTGCAGGTTTAGTGATAAGGCGTAAATTTACTGTAAACCAGAGTTCTCAACAAGTGGTGCCTGTTGGTATGGCCAAACCAGAAAAACAAGAGGCTGATAAATGCAACCATGTAACAAGTACTGGACTACCCAAAACTCAGCAGTTTGTATTACGTGTGACAATTAGAGAGTGATAATCTAATGCAAAGCATATAAACATATACTAAATATGTCTTTTATCAAACATGTGGAGGTCCATATTTTAATCCTCATTATCAGACAAACTGGTAGTTTCGTACTGACGGTTATGAATGGTCCTAGGGACACTTCTAAGCAGAATAAAAACTACAGTTTGTGGCCAGGAATGTCAAAATTTAAAATCTGCTGAAGTCTTCATCTATTGATGAAGTTCTGACACTCAGATTAACCAAAGAAACAGAGTTTATACCACTATCCTGATGCCTGTATTGTTCTAATAATTTTAAGACTCACTGGTTAATTTTTGCAGGTTAATTTGTGAGGGCTCAAAAATTCCATGGAGAACAGATAGCAAAGAAGCCAAACAGATAGCCAAGGTACAAAATCAGCAGTTATCATTTTGTGTCCAACCATTCTAATTACTGAGGAGTCAGTAGCACCATCAGGATAGAAATGGACCTTGCTTGGAGGAGGAACTTGAGTTACTTGAGGACCTGGGGGTACTGTAGCAAAGATGTTATACTGCATTGTCTCCACCATATTATAATGTGGAAAAGTGGAGAGAGCCAGGACACCAAATTGTAGAGAACCAGGCCTACTTAGTCTCAATGTACAAAGAACAGCTCGTTTTACATTGAGAGAGAAATTGAGAAGAAAAAAAAAAAAAAAAAAAAAAAAAACAAACTTGGTCTTTGTAGTGCAGAATTATTAGCAATAAACTAAAATACATAGTCCCAATTTTACTTTCAGTTCAGTAGATGTACTTAGTGTGCTTATAATTTGCAACAGAATAACTAATATTTGAGTCTGAGCTTCTCTGGGATCATAAAAAACAGTACTTTTTTTTTCTTTTTTTTTTTTTCCCCTGCATTTTTCATATTCAGTAGATTGTAATTATGACCCTTGACTACCTTATAATGAAGTCTACGCACTTCTCCAGAACAACCCTAAGAGTGGAAAAATACTGAGCTTTAATTTGTATATATTTTCTTTGAGATTTAGAGTTACTTTGGGATTTTTTTTTACCCTTCCCTTATCAACCCTTTGTATATAAATATGTACAATTTGATGCTTAAACAAAGCCGACATTGAATAATTTGAAAATATTTGCTCATTCTTTTAATGATAAACAGCTGAGAATGAGGAAACATAATTATTTAGTTTGGATACAATTTGAAAGCAAAAGCAATAAATAAATAAATCAATAAATAAAGTTGGACTGTTTTCTATAAATTCAGAATGCAAGTTTCCTTCAGCTAGACTTTGGCATATTTGCTCACTGACTTTGAACCTGAGAAGCTAGATTGCAGTTTTGAGCCTTTGGGGAGCTTGTCTGTATTTGAAAATATTTTATTGTTTCTAGCAATAATAGCAGAATCATAAATGCATTTAGGTCTTCTATACCAAAGAGCATTGCATATTGTTGTAGATACCTGAACTATTTACTCATTGCTATGAATCCAGGCAACATTTCTGACAGTTTGTTATTTGACATCATTTCTTCTTACATACAGAACAATTAGGGAAAACATATGAAGGTATTTTTTCATTGAAATAATCAATTATGAAAAAATGAAAAGAAAAAGAAGGAAAAAAAAACATTCCAAAGTTAACATCAACATTACTCTTCCTCTCATTAACCATTTTCAGTGCCAAGATTCAAAAACATTAAAAACATGTCCTTTCAACCCAAAGGAAATGAAATAAAATCAAACAGATAAAAACACATATTCTTAATGGTTTAATGATATATATATATATATATATATTGTCTTATTCATTCAAGAAGGAGTAATTTTGTCCACTTTGTCCATTTCTTGACTTTTGACTAATTGCTCTTTTCCTGGGCATCTCAATATTCCTCTTTGCATAAGGCTGTGCTGACATAGTCTGTGGCAACAGCAGGGATGACTATGAACTCACACACGTTTTTATTGCAATGAAATTTTCACTGGAAAATATTAGAATGAATAGAACTGAAAAATAACAAAAAATGAAAAAGGCAATCCCATCATTAGGATCAGGCTCTGATTCCTCCCATAGATGATGATGATTATTATTCTTTTATTTTATTTATTTTTTAGTTAGGCTGGCCTTGCTGTGTGTTTCTTGCCTGCATCAAGTTAAAACAGAAAAGGTTTGCAATTCAACACTGCAGGTGTAAACCATAAGCTGTGCTAGGTCTGTGAATGTTCTTGTGATTAATCACTAAATTGGATGCTCTGGTCACCTAGGTTTGACTCTCAGGTCTGTCATTGATTTCTAGTCATTTACGGGATTGTTTTGTGCTCAGGTCACCTGTGGTGAATAAATGAATCCAGATAAATATTTAGATATTTGAAAATCTGCTGGCATTTATGTTTTCACTACATAATTTCTAGGAAACCTGGCAGTCTTTCTGCTGTCCTCAAAGCTGCCATCAACCTGGCAGGGCACAGTGAATCATTGCCAGGCCTGCCCAGGACACATCTTTTCTCCATCTCACATCCCTTGGTGACCTAATGTGATGAGTATATTCAGAAGGTGCCTAACGCAGCAGAAAACACTGATCTTCAGTCATTTTTTCTGCAAAACCCTAGCAAGAGAAGGATGAAGAGGAGGTGTTACCTGCTTTTATGGAGGGTTCAAAGGTAGAGAGCAGTGGTGAGACAAAATTGCGTGGGGAACCATCTTGGAGTGAAGATCCTTCCATTCCTGCTCCAGGGCCTGTTAATACAAT
Organism: Aythya ferina; assembly: GCF_964211825.1. Lineage (NCBI taxonomy): Eukaryota > Metazoa > Chordata > Aves > Anseriformes > Anatidae > Aythya > Aythya ferina. Next base: position 19,751 of record NW_028180951.1, read on the forward strand.
TATCCTTACAACGAAATGAAGACAGATATGGGACCAGGAAGAAAGCTGAACCACCCTCAGCTAATTCTTTTGTAGGTATTTTTTCTCTGAATATTCTTTTCATTGTGTTCATTACTATTCTTTCTCAAGTTCCTAAAACCTGACAGGTAAGGCACCCTTACAACAAGAAGGAGATATGGGACTGTTTGGTCAGGCTGAGTGGTATAGTTTAACCTGGCAGGCAGCTACACACTACACTGCCCTCCAATCCACCTCCACTCTCCCCACCCCTCCCATCCCAGAGTGACTGGGGGGGATAGAATCAAAGAAAAGAAAGGCAAAAAAATGTGAGAACTCATAGGCTGAGATAAAGACAGTTTAATAAGACAGGAAATAAAATAAAGGTAAATAAAAATATATAAAAATAAAACCCACTACCACCACCAAAAAAAAAAAAAAAAAGCACAAGTGATTCACGAGTCAAGTGCTCACTACCCATTGACTGATGCCCAGCCAGTTCCCAAGCACCAGCAGCTCCCCTAGCCAACTCTTCCCTGTTTTATTTTTCAGCATAATGCTACATGGTACGGGATACCTCTTTGGTCAGCCTGGGCTAGCTATCCTAGCTGCCTCTCCTCCTTGCTCCTGGTGCACCCCAGCCTCCTCACTGGCAGGGCAGCACAAGAAGCAGAAGAGTCCTTGGCTCTGTGTAAACAGTGCTCTGCAACAACTCAAAGATTGGTTTGTTATCAGCATTATTCTCGTCCTAAATCCGAAACACAGCACCATACTAGATAATAGGAAAAGAAAAAAAATCACAGCTGAAAACAGGACAGTTAAGAAGGTAGCTAAAAATTATGGCTGGGACTATGAGAACTACTAGGCCAAAGATCTTGTGGGACAGTGCTGTGAGGAGAGCAATATGAAGGCTTTAAAGTATTTCACATAATTCTCCTTCATTTAGCGAAATTTGTAGGGATTTCAGTTTGTTTTAACTTTTTTTTTTTTTTTTTTTTTTTTTTTTTTTTTTTTTCCATTGGTTTTATATAGGTTGGAGTACTGTGAAGATGCAGAAAGTTTTCCTCCACTGAGAAAATGTTTTCAGTATCCTGCCATTATTATCTACAATGAGTCATAGAAAAAAAGCTTGTCTTACCCATGCTTCATAACAACTTTAATGCTGAAGAAGGGACTTGTTGAAAATACCTAATTAAAGGGAGCAGAAAAGGGCAATGAATGAATTATCCCTGTAGTTTTATGAAGTCAAAAAATAATCAGTTCAAAATTGGGAGGTTCTCTTTTGTATAATTTGATAATTGTAGTGGCAACTTACATGAGCTTGCCCCTGGCATCAACTTTGTCTGTTGTTTTATTACTTATACTTTATCATTGTCTTTTTCTTTCTATACTAAACAGTCAGGGACATATCTTATTTTGGAAGATGTTCAGCATAAGCTGATAAGAGGAAAGCACAGAAGTTTTCAGAAATAATGAGTAGAGAGTATAGAGTATTTATGCACTGTAGTGTCTTTATGGTGTCTGAATGATGGTTTCAAGCTCTTCACTTTTATTGTTGTTGTTGTTGTTGTTATGGTTTTACTAAACAACTCAGCCCAAATGACATAAAATGACTCCAGAAAAGCTGTTCTGTTCTGTTTACGTGTGTATAAATACACATGTAAAAACTTAACTTTTTTCTTTAAGTTTTTAAACTTTAAGTTTTTTAATTCTTCCAACATTTGGTCAAGTTTGTTCCCCTTCCTGTGGAGATGTGCATCCTCATATCCCTACCCTCTAACCATAGGCTTTAAAATTCTGACTCCAAAAACACCTCCCACTTGAGTCTCTGTTCATGTTCAATGCAATAATTAATGCATCCATCTCATGAGTACCAGGATCATCACAACTTGGACTTTTTTCTGCATTTGGAACAGGAAGTCTACATTCTCATTTCACATAAATTCTTGAGAGCAAAGCTGGCTGGAGAAGTGAGATATGAGGCTAGAAATAGGGACAAGTCACCTCTGGTCCTCTGGTGCTCACTGTCTGCACACAAGAGCTTAATTTCAGATGAGAGAAGGATATCCCTGCAGAAAGCTTACAGATCATTTTGTATGTCACTTTTAAGTGTTTTATATACTACTACTATCTGTTGTGACATCTTGGGAATTTCTGAGTTATAGCCAAGTGATTTATGAGGTCTTATTAATTTGACAGACCCAAGTGATTCAAACAGAACCATTATGGTCAAATTAACTTCTCATCAAAGAGGTAGTCAGGATTGTATACATTAAGCTGTAGAAGTGTCTTTTGAAGAGGTGTAGTTGGGTGTTGTCAGTATTGATAAGTCAAAATCTTTTAATGCATCTTTTAATTTTTTACAGTGCTGTGAATAATATGTAGATCCACAATATGTTGGCCACACCAAGTTGTTCCACTGGGAAAATTATAAATATTTTGAAAATTAACGATTGTATATCAGATGCATTAGTCTGATTGTAAAACAGTTCCGTAATATGGATTAAAATCAGTGGCTGAAAGCAATTCAGATAATAACTCTGAAATGTGCTCACCGAATGAGATGCTTTGTCTATACACATAACCAGGTTAAACAGGAGCAAATATGTATAAGATTAATGTTATTTGTATTATCATAAAATGTGAAGGTCTTGTGAGACCAAGACCCCTTTCTGTATATAACAAGAGTCTCTACCCCAGAGAATTTATAGATTAAGCAGACAAGAGTTCCAAAAGGAAAAAAAAAAAAAAAAAAAAAAGTATTTTGAAGCTGGGAAACCAGCTGCATGCAGAGTATGGAATGACCTTTGCATGGTTCACAGTTGTCTGGCAGGCGAGCTGGGAATGCAATTCCAAGGCTCCTAAATTTCCAAACTAGTGTTCTGTCATCTGGAACATAAATATTAGTATTATTACAGTACCAGTGATAAGGTTATAGTTGTTTGTTTACTGCAGTGCACACATGGTGATAGGGACTTTCCTAAGAAATTCACAGAGGGGAATTTTGGTCCTGAAGGTTAAAAGTCTATATTCACCTGATCTCAATCACTTCTTCACCAGTCCTCCTTCAGTCATTCTGTGAGGAACAGATGGAAAGAGGGTGAGTTTTTGGTTCACCAAAAACTTAATTATCTACTCTGTAAGTTCAAATGGTAAGAAGCTCCCAATTAATCACTGTTGGTTTTGTTGTTTAAATCATTGCCTTTTTGTTTGTTTGTTTTTAAATTCTGATCATATTTGATCAGGTATGATATCACATATTATTTTTTAACTTGTGTTTGTCACATGTTCAGCTAGGAGTTATTTCTGTGTTCATGCTTTTCAGACTTCAAGTCCAGAAAATAATTATATACATATAAGCCAAATTCAGATTTAAGGAATTAAGGTTTTATGAAAGACAAGAAAATAATGCTGAGATTGTCATATAATGGGGAAAAATGGTATTGTCGAAGGGGTTATACACACCAAGAAGTTTTGACTTAGGTATTGAGATGAACATTTATGTATGCGAGCTAGATGTCTCAGCTCTCCTTGCAGCCATATATGTAATACAGCCAGCATGGGCTAGAAAAAATATGTAGCCATCATTGTAAATGTCTACTTTGGGCTAAAGTTCATTTCTCAACTTTGTCCAATATATTCATTAGAACTCCATTACGGTAGGAGGTTAGACCCCTGGCAAGTGTATACACATATAAATGTATGAACACATCAAAATAAGTATGTAAATTCTCACTTGCACAAATATGGGTAACAGGAAATTGATAACAAAAGAGGTTTTCAGAGGTGATCATGACAGCCTAAATCATTAGCAAAGTCAAAATATAAGTAGTTTCTGCTGGTGCTTCTGATTTCTAATGTCACTTAGGAGTGACTGTAGCAAAGAAGAATATGTTGTGTTTAATCTGGTTTGAGCTTCATCATCAGCAAGCTTAATTAAGATCCAGCAACAAAACCTCTCACTGAAATCAATATAGCAGTCAGAAAGCACAGAGTTTGGCACTCCTGAATGGATGTGTCAATCTGGCATCTTTCTATGCATAACAGGAACATATTTATGCTGGAGATAACTGTCTGGTAATGAAAATGGAGCCCAATATGCTTTTAAGGTTATTTTCTGCAGTCAAAACATATTTGTTTTATTAATATTTGTAAAGAATTATGAAAGATTTACAAAAATGATGCTAAAATAGTTGTGCATTTTGTGTGGATTACTGATTAATTTTAATCTTGCTGGCTCTTATCAATCAAACTTCACTTTAAACATACGTTTAGGTGATTAATTAATTACCATAATCTCAGCAACCATGCATCATTTTGCTACACATTGATCTGATCAATTTTATGTTTTGAAGTAAATTACAACTATTCTATTACAACTATTCTCAAATAACACTCTTAACACATATAAAAAACAAGGTACTGACACTATTCTAATTTTTAGTTCTACACATTAATTAAATCTGTTCAACTCAAATTTAAATGTCTCTCTATGATTAAAGATGAATTCTTTCCAGATACTTGTTTTACAGAAGGAAGGGGAAGTGGAGTGGAAATTAGGGAATTTAGGAAAAGAGGGTCTGATGGATAGTAATAATTAAATTCACCATATTTATTCAGTGGACTTAAACCAGAAAGTGTTTTACTGTACTATACAGAATTGAGCTGGTGTGATGGATTCCTATATATTGCAGGGGAAAGGTTTGATCTGGTGATGCTGCAGAGAGAGAAAGCACAGGCAGAATCTGCAGAATAATGACACCAGTGGATGAATTCAGCAAGCAGATAAAATGTGCCTGCTTATGAGTGACAGGGCAGGTGCAGCTCCTTTCTCACAGTTAATGTTGCTGTTACCCAGTGTTTCCATCTCTGCAGCTGACTGAGCTACCAAATTTCCTTCCTGGTACCTGAGCGCTTTCCATATGAGATCTGCTGTGTCCTCAGTCTCTGTGAATGAACATACTCCGAGAAACATTCACACTGCCTGGTCTTGAGGCTGCCCACTCATTCCTGCGTATTTCTGCACTTTTTTTGATTTCTAATGCCTGTGCCTGAGCTTTCAAGAGACATTAATCACAGAATAATAGAAAGATTTCCACATAAAACTGGAAAAATAAAATAAAATAAACGGGTGGGTCCAGCATGACCCCACATTTGAAATCAGGAGAATCCTGAAGCCAGGAAATCTTGGAGAATATATCTCAGTCAAGGCACAAAAATAGTGGCTGATTTTATATAGGTTACAGCTCCAGCACTAGTTTGCTATAAATAACTCACAAATGTCATTTGAATTACAGTCTTCTGCAAATAAGGGGGCTGCAGGCATACCCAGAAGCCTGTTAACAAGGAGATGACAAGCTTCAGGCATCTAATTGCTTTAGCTCATCACCAGCAAGACACTAGCAGTCCTACAGCTAATCTGACCACCAATTGACTGAAAATTGAATCTAAACCAGGAGAGTTATTTCACTGACTTCAAAGGCCCGTCCACTTCCAAAACAAAACCTTAACCCTCTATCTGTTCAGCCAGCTGTTATGCAAGAGAGCCAAGAGCTTTTGTGAATTTTCTTAGCGCTGTTTTCTTAACACCTGATGTCTGTAGAGAACAGTCTAAGTATATGAAGCTAATTGCTTTTCCAAATGCAATGCAGACAGCCACAGATAATTAAAATAATCTTCAAAAACCGAAGCAAAACCAACACCAGACCTTGTCCTCCAATTTTGTGAAGCGCGGTAAGAGAAAAAGACCAAGGATGCACGTTATATTGTCTCTAGCAAGTTAGCAAGTTACACTGACATAAGATACATAACTGCGTCATGCAGGATTCATATTCAAAGGTATGTACTCTTTTTTTTTTTTTTTTTTACTAAAAATATTATTAACTAAAATATTATCCTGAAGCTATGAATCTTAAGAGCTGAGTAAATATTTCTTCTAGCACAGATGTTTTAGGGACCCTGTGAAGACAAAAATTGAGGATGTGGAGCAGGGCCTAATGGGCAAGAAAGTTGTCTGTTTTCATACATTTCTGAAGAAGAGTCAAGCCTGCAATTTCAGCCCTGTTTCTTGGGAAGCTCTATTGCCAACCCCATTGAGTTATCTCCACCAGAACACTTTGCCCAGAGGAGCTGGCTGTACACCAGAGGGACACAGGTGAACTGTGGAGCATGGTTGTGTGGATTTTGTGTGGACATCTAGGAGCATCCAGCTGGGCTTAGGGCTAAGAAAATACTCAGAAAATATGATGCTTTGTGCATATTCCCAGTTCTGGATATGTATTGAATGCAGTTCAGACATTAAGAGGTCAAACCATACAGAGACTTCTTCGTATGCCAAGGATGTTGTGAGTTGTCAAAGTTAGAGCCACCAATCTTAATGAAAGCAAATATGAAACACTTTAAGACAGTTTTTTGTTTTGTTTTGTTTTGTTTTGTTTTGTTTTGTTTTGTTTTTTGGACAGCTTGAAGAAACCATTCATTTGTTCCAGATATCTTAACAATCTGTAAACTCCACAATGTGGACACCACTTTACACAGGTTTCCAGCCTAAGCAACACTGGAAAATAGACTGTATGGGATCTGGGCACCCTCATTCTGCCAAAACATCTAGTTTAGTCTTCCAAGTAGGTGCAGCAAGTGTTGCCCTTTATATTCTGAAATGTGACATATCACCAAACAGTGGTGCAGTCACCATGCCTGGGGATGTGGAAGGAAAGTTTGGACGTAGTGCCTAGGGACATGATTTAGTGGATGTTACTGGTGGTAGGGGGATGGTCAGACCAGAGGATCTTGGAGATCTTTTTCAACCTTAAAAATTTCTATGATTCTGTGATAAATCACATAGCATTATTTCTTTTCCATAGCAGGAGGAGAGTGGATGTAGCAGAGTCAGATATGCACTATAGCTTGTAATGTGAGGTGTGTACATGACATGGATATGGCTTCAGAATTGGTTCTCAAAAAGTATGGGGGCTGACCCGCTGGAGGGCAACTCTGCAGAGAGGGACTTGGGAGTCCAGGTGGACAGCAGGCTAACCATGAGTCTGCAATGTGCCTCTGTGGCCAAGAAGGCCAGTGTTATCCTGAGGTACATTTAGAAGAGTGTTGCCAGCAGGTCAAGGGAAGTGATGCTCCCCCTCTATTCAGCCCTGGTATTGTGTCCAGTTCTGGACTCCCCAGTAGAAGAGGGACATAGAACTACAGGAGCAAGTCCAGAGGAGGGCTACTAAGATGATGAGAGGCCTGGAGCACCTATTGTACGAGGACAGGCTGAGAAACCTCTGCCTGTTTAGCCTGAAAAAGAGGAGACCTCATCAATGTGTATAAATATCTGAGGGGAGGGTGTTGAGAGGATGGAGTCAGTCTCTTATCAGTTGTGCCCAGCAACAGGATGAGAGGCAATGGGCACAAACTGAAGCACAGGAAGTTCTGATTGAATATGAGAGGGCACTTTACTATGAGAGTGACAGAGCACTGGGACAGGTTGCCCAGAGAGAGTGTGGAGTCTCCTTCTCCGGAGTTATTCAAAATCTGCCTGCATGCCATCCTGTGCAGTATCCTCTAGGTGATCCTGCTTGGCATGGGGGTTAGACTAGAGCATCTTTTCAGGTCCCTTTCAACCTCGGCCATTCTGTGACTCTGTTATTCTGTGATATCATTAGGGTACCAGAAAGAAGGGCAGGGGGCACCAAGAGATACATGTTCGGAACAGTTATTCATAGCCTGTTTATATCCCTTTTGCATGAAAGTCATTGGGATCACTCAGGGCAGAGGACAGTCCTACTCTATTCTGGTATTTTAAAGTGATAATAAACTCATGTCCACAGTATTTGTTGTTGAAAATATTACCTGATTTGAAACTTGTGAAGACAAATATTGCAAGTTAGTTTTTACCCACAGGTTTAGGAATTTCTTTCAGCATAATACCATTGTCCTGGAAATTGCTTCATTTTGTTACGATTTAATGTGTTCCTCACCTTCTACTGTAAGTATCATACTGGGCTTGTTGGCCAGCAATATACCAAACATAAGTTTAATATAAATAACTAAGTGGTCCAACTGAAGGCAATTGGACTTTTTGAACAATTTATGCTTATGTGCTTTGCTGACCCTGAACCATGACAACTTTAGAACTACTTAAACATACAAGCATTTGCAGGATCTTTCTCTTAGTTCACATCTTTCTAACTCTAGCTTTTTTTTTTTTACAAAAAGCAGCTTATTGGCTATGCTATTTTCCTACTGCTGCACTATCCTTAAAGCTCAGGGAAATTATGCTACAAACTCATTGAAATCCTTTGTTGCTTTCAGTGACCACATAAGCCCTGCTCTCTATTCATCGTGAGGAGCTAAAATGGTAAACATTTTGCTTCAAAGAAATAAAGATATGTAAACACATTCATTCCCCATCACGAAGCTTAGCCTGTGAACCCAAAGAACATTTCTATATCAATAGAATTGCACAAATGTATGCTTTTCTTTCCAACAGTACAAACTTAGGTTCTATCATTTTCATCATTCTCAAATACACAGAGATATTCTGTACAATGCATTTGACACACTGCACTGCTCAGAGTCCCATTGTTAGTTTCCATTCTGAGTAACTGCAGCATTTTAGAAAAATGGAAGGACACTACAGAAAGTGTAAAATGTTTTGAAACAATAGGTATGGTCAAAAGACTTTGATAAAATAAAACATAAAACCTTATATTTAGCAAATGTTTCACTTGCTGATAGAAAAGTCTCTCCCAGAGCAATAAGAAAGCAAGAATCTTTCCTGTAGGCTTCAATGGAATAAAGAGAAGAAAAGAAAAGCTTCCTTCAGGATTTTAAAGTTTCTAACAAGAAGTCTTTGAATGTCTATTGTAATTTGAACAAATGTCTTATTGTCTAAATAAAACAGACTCCACAAGAAACTCTTCATCTATTACAGATTTTTCAAGCACCAAAGGTGATTTTTTAATCCCCTCTTGGCTGTATCTGTTGTCCTTCCTTTAATATTAACACTGACACTTCTCTATTAACTCATTAGGGGCTTGTGACACAGGGTACAAAGACTCCATAATTACTATTCTTGCAATTTCACTTGAAGGTTTCCACTAAAGCTGAAACTTCTAGTTCTAGACACCGTACAGACACAGGGAAAAAGCAATCTGTGTCCCGGAGAATATTATATTTGAAAGGACAAAGCTGATGAAGTTAACAAAGAAAGAGCAAAGACTTAAATAGATTTGTCCAAGATCATACAACAGGCTTTTATTTTATTTTATTATTATTTTTTATTATTATTTTTATTTTTTTTTTTAAGGGGTAGAACTGAGGTCAAATCCATGTCTGTTGACTTTCAATTAGCTTCTCATCTACCTCTTCATAATCCCATGTAATTAAACTCCAGCAATTTCAAAGTGTTTGCGCTCTCAGGTCACATTCATCTTACTAGCTTTAAATGGTCAGGTGGTGCCTTATGGCATGACCAGTGAGGGTTGGAAACACCATAGAAGGAAAACAAAGTCAAAGAAGTATTGGACTATGACAAAACCCGGTGTATTTTTATCTTATGGAAAAGAAAGTCTGATGGGAAAAAAACAACTTATAAATAAATAAATAAATAATAAACTACATATTTAACAAAATATTTTGAGTTCTATTCATGTTGCATGGTTCTGGGCAAGGTCATTTCATAGAATCACAGAATGGTTTGGTTTGGAAGGGTGTCTAGTTTCTACCCAAATGTCCAGTTCCACCCTCCCACCACTCCAAGCTGCCCAAAGGCCCATCCAGCCTGGCCTTGAACACTGCCAGGGACGGGGCATCCACAGCTTCTATGGGCTGTGGACTGCCTGTGCCAGTGCCTCACCACCCTCTCTCTGAAAGAAGAACTCTCCTATCTTCTAATCTAAATCTCCCCTCTTTTAGTTTAAAACATTCTCTTTTGTCCTATTATTATCTGCCTGAGTGAAAAGTCCTTCTCCATCTTTTTTATAAGCCCCCTTTAAGTATTGAAAGGCTGCAATGAGGTCTCCCCAGAGCTTTGACTTCAAGCTGAACGTCCCCAACTCCCTCAGTGTTTCTTCATAGCAGAGGTGCTTCAACACTGATAATTCTTATGGCTTCCTTTGGACCCACTCTAACATATCCATATCTTTCTTGTGCTGGGGGCTCCATACATGGATGCAGTGCTCCAACTGGGGCCTCAAAAGGGCTGAGTAGAAGGGTACAAATCCCTCATGCTGGCCACTTCTCTGTTGATGCAGCCCAGGATGCAGTTGGCTTTCTGGGCTGCAAGCATTGGCTTTTGACCTGCAAACAAGAGAGCTGTAATTTAGAGATAAAACAGTCTTCAAGACTTTATGATGAACTCTAAATAAGCTTAGAATTTCAAAAGTATGATATTAGGACCACGAGTTTGCTTTTGTTCAACTATATCTTAAAAACAACTTTAAACATTGAGCTCACTGTGCCCACTGTTGCTGAGCAGATGGGCTGCAGGTGGTAGGTGGGTTTGTGGAGATCCCTGAATTCAGACTGTTTTATCTCACTGTTTGCCAAAGAAGCTCAAGATAACATTTGTCAAGAGATATACTGCTCAGTTATTGAACAATTAATATTATCTGCTTACAGACAGAATCTTGCAGCTACAGACTCTCATGACCTCACTTCTCCCCGTCTGTTAGGTGAAAGATGCTTGGAAAATGCAACGTAGCCATGAAGAATGACTAGCCATGAAGAAAGGAGCAAGGTACTTACCTTGTGTGAGAGCATTCAAAGTTAGATTTACCCAATGTTATTCACTCAGATAAGCTGATTTGGTATATGTGCTCATTCTCTGGCTCAGAGAATGACTGCCTTCTTCTATTCCCTTGTTCCTTGTGATATGGGAATGAAGTTCAAGTCTGCAAGGATGAAATACCTTTTTCTCCTCTTTTGTTATATTCCTCTTTTGCAGTGATCTGGGCAGGTTTTTTCTTTTTTCTTTTTTTCTTTTTTTTTTTTTTTTTTTTTTTCAGTTCTAGGATTTCATTCTTACAGATGGCACATCATAATCAGTCTGAGGTTAGCAAAATGTAAAATGCATATAGTTTAATGGCCAGATTTATGTTGAGATAACATGTTTTGCTGCCAAGGCAACTGAGAATCTAGGAATAAGAAGAATGGAAAAAGATTTTAAATAATAGACAATGTTAAAAATGTGAAACCAATCACCTGGATGCTGAGAGTTGTGTCAAGAAGTCATATACTTTGATGTGTATTATCCTCACATTACCTTTTCTTCTTTTTAGCTAGGGTTTGGCTTTGGATCCTTGTTCAGGTGTTGATTTTGACTGGGCATCATGAGACATGGAAGAGAATGGTACAAATCTTTCATGCCAATAAGAACGGGCAGGGTCGTCTTTCTACCTCTGGCACTTTGGCCCAGGTTGTCTAACCAGCTTTCCAGATGGGTGTGTATAAACACTGAGCACAATAACTGAGATGAAAAAAATTATAAAGAAACAGCAGAGATGCTATCATGAAAAAGATTTATTCACAATAAAATGTTTTACTGGTTTGTACAGGGCAAAAATATACAAGTAAGAGATGCAGTGGAAGAAAAGTGAAAGGTACAAAATGGTGTAGCTCTGAAGACTCTTCTTAATCTCACAGAAGACTGTGAGTTATTTTAGTGAGTTGTAACATCCTCTTAAAGCCAGTGAGACTCTATGAGCAAGTAGGAAGTAGAAAAGAGATTTCAGGAGAAAAGCTGATAATTAAAAAGCTAATAATTAAAGCTACTAAAAAACAGCCAATTCAAGAGGCAAATACTTGCTTCAAGTCTGGAAGATGGTATTTTAAAGAATAGCTGGTGTCTACAACCCTGAATAGAACCAGAAAAAAGCATCACCTTGTCTGGTGCTGACTCTTCCAGTCCCTGGAAAGGAAGGACCATAGACATAACTTTCACAATGGGAAGAGTAAAAAAAAATATAGAGAAAAATACCAGGGGGGATCAAGATGACAAGAAGATGAGGAAGATCTATGATGATGATAGAGAAATTGAATGCAGGGAATTTGCAGAGAGGGCAAAGAATAAAAAGCTAGGAGGCCAAAGCAATTTGGCATCATTAGTGTGAAAACTGATCTGGTGTTGAATGTTGAATTCACTATGTGCTGAATCCCTGTAGCAATTTCTTTTTAACTTGAAAATTCAAAGTAACAAAGAGTATAATAATTATTTCCAAGGTGCCATACAGATTTCAGGTAGGCCCAAATGTTCTTCTTCCAGTGAGTTCCCACTAAATCATTATTCAGGTCCAACTCCTACCACCTCATTCTTTTACCAGCTCAATGGCTCAGGTGCAGAGTATTTTAACTGTGCGTGGAAGGCACTCTCACATGTGAGGAAACATGTTATATTGGTGAAGAGGTGCAGAATGGGTCTGTGGAATGAACTCACTATTAGCATGCACCTCATTACTCTCTGATTGGAATGAAGGGTCTTTGGCTTTATCTTGGCTTTCTTCCACATGAAGGATGAAGTCAACTTTCTAAAATAACAGTCCTACTAAATGACATTAATTGCAGCATCCACCAATGACATCCACCAGCAGAAGGACTGGTGAACAAATACCACCAATCGGATGCATTTTCTAACAAACTAAGATATCACTACAGATATTTTGAATTGAGGCAGGACCTTCACCACTGAATAATCTCTCTAAAATTCAAAGTGGTCTTCATAGTTCCTTAATATCCTCTACAGCCATTTTTCTTCCTTCTCTATTCTGTGATGTCTTTTCTGGTCTTAGCATTTCAAATGTCTGAGGGCTGTGGTCCCAGTGCAACAAAATATTTGAGCATATATTCTTCACAAACATCGCATAAATTTGTGATCTGATGACGTTGACTGATGGTACCCAATCTCTGAAAGTGCTGAAGTCATTGTCTCTTCACCATCTCTGCTTGAACTAGTTCCACCACTTGGAATAATTCCATCAATAATTCCTCTGGTCCTTCCAAAGCATTGCAGTGATGCAAAAAAAAACAAAACAAAACAAAATAAATCATTTGGATTAACAAGGCCGGTTATTTGCATTGGTTACCAAGAGAAGGAAAAGAAATATATAATTTCTGCTTGGCATCTTTTTTTTTTTTTTTTTTTTTTTTTTTCTTCTGTCCATCCCACATACTAATTTCTGCTGTCTTTTGCAATATGATATTATTGCATTTGGTATTATTTGGGAACCAGTAAATCATTTCTTTTGCAGGTCCAAATGTAATGTTACTTTTTCAGAAAACAAAATAAAACAAAATAAAAATAAATAAAAATAAAAAACCCCTTCCAAAATTAAGGGTCTGGAATCTTTCATAGAACTCAGCATGAGTAATACAAGACTTAATTTTGAACACAAGGAGCTAATATTCATAGAAGCCTGGCCAGATTGCAAACAGATGTTGGTAGAAAGTAAATCTACTATTAAATTAATTTGCCTTTTCACCCCCAAGAGACTGTAGAGCATAAATCAGATATGTTTAATAAAAATCAAGTTTGACAAAAAAAAGTTCAGCACTCAAGCAATATGATTTTGCCAGAACCATCTTTTTTCACAGTCCTGAGCATTACTGATTAAAGAGCCCAGTACTCAGAGATGTTAGCCACAGCTTATTTTAGCAGAAAAATCACTCAGGGTGGGTCCACATGAACTTTGAAAAAGCAGATGAAACTTCCAAGCTGATGCTGGCCTATACATGTCCATTTGCTTTCCGTTGATGGGCAGTCCCAATGACTAGTCAGTATGGTTTGTAAAATCCAGCAACAGGGAAAGCTGAGCAGGAAAAAATGCAGAAAAAAGATTTGTCTTAGATCGTGGATTAGGAATGGCACATGACTCTGCTGAGCATTTCCGGGTGTTAGGGAAGAAGTCTCTTCTGGTGACAAACTAAGCTGCAATAAATCACTTTTATCGTTCTTTGAGAGAAAGTGGAAGAAACCAGAGAAAATTTATAGGTGCTTAAGAAGTGATTTTATGTCTACTGGTATCTGACTTTCAGTTTATTGCAACATTCTTATTGCAGATATCCAAGGAATTATAAAAGAAAATGTAAGTAGCATCTTCAGTGAATAACTAACTCATAGAGTTAAATGAGAAGCTATCAAGTCATGGTGCATAAGCCCACACACTTATCCAAAACAAACTTGGTGCAACTTGTGTAGCGGACCAAAGCAGAAACCCGTACTCATGAAGCATCTGTTACTGTATTATATCCACCAGGGCTCTGCCTGGGTCACTGAGCATCTTAATAAAAAAGCATTAAAGTTGAGAATTCCCTGAAAACTGTATATTACCCAACATTCTGGGGTAGCAAGTACAGAGCAGGTCTTTTGCTTGAGATCCACATAAATTTGCTTCTAACAAGGAAAACTAAGACTGGAGTGATGCTTGCCTTTTGGAGTGTTATTTCAGATAAAAACTTAAGTAGGTGTTTAATGGAAGTACATGCTTAAACTGGGAAGTAACAAATGGAGATGACAACTCATTTACATTTTCACTGAGCTGAACTTTTCAAAACTATTTGCTGGTCTTTTAGACTGTGCTAGTTTGCAAAGAACTGAATATATAGCTACCATAACTGAGGGCAACCGTGATGCCTTCTTTACTTTTTTTATTTGTAAGCTGTTTTGTCTGGAGTCCCTTTAAGATTTGGAAATTCATTTTGAATTGAATCCTTGGAAATCGATACAATGATTCTGAAAGACTGCATATAGCAATAGCAATGCTGTGGAGATGAAAAAAATAATAAAAAGAAATCATTTAAAATGTTCTTGGCTAGAAATAGGACAAAAGTGTATTCTGACAAGTAATAAGATCACATTTGGGCTGTCAGGAAGGATTTTTATTTTAATGAAGTGATGACTGGGGGCCAAACTCATTATTTCCATTTTTTGTAAAAGTTTGAGCAAAAGCAGTAAGGAAGAAACTCCTTTCCCTTCCATTGCTTCCTGCCAAACAGTAAAGGATGAGAGCTGAAGCCCTGTACTGGCTCTCTCCAACCTTTCCATTTGCTCCAAGAGCTTGGGCTGTCAGCATCACTATGAAATAGCTATGAGCTGGAAGCAAGCTCTGGGACTGAAATCTTTCTGATGCTCCCATATCCTCCCTGCCTAGCCAGAACACACAGGGTTTTGGAACGTTGCTGGAGCAGGCTTTTCCCAGCCAGCCATGAGTATGCTTGGCCCCATTAAGGCTAAATTAACAAGACACCAGCCAACTAGTGTGGCGTTTGCATCTCTCCTTTGGATCCAAATACCCAGAATGCTTTTCCAGTAGTTTTTATTTTTAATTTTTATTAGTTTTTAATTTCTAATTGCTGTAATTCTGGGAACAAAGTTGAATCTTTAAGCATCCATCTTTGCCTGAATTTAGCTATTTTTAATTGTGGCTTCCTGCTCCCAGGAACAGTAAGTACAGCCTGTAGGAAGTTGCAGTTTGACTTCCACTCAGCTGGAGTGAGTCAGTGCTCTCTGGATGTTGTTTCTTATACAGATGCCATCCTGGCAGCCCAGAAATATTTTAGGCAGTATTGATTATGATAATAATGAGCAACAATGGGCAGTTCACAAGTCTGGGAGAGTTCATTATATTTTGAAAACACAAACTTCTTCTCACTGCTATTGATTACTGCTGTTTATCAACTAAATGTCTAAAACCTAAAATCTGAATAATCCTCACAGTATGTTAGAGGAAGAAACAATAATAAAAACTTCCTATTCTCTTCAGAAACATAGGTTTTTATTTTAATAATGTAATGAACCTAGAAAGA
>NW_028180950.1:10000-30000 GCF_964211825.1 Aythya ferina
CCGGCGGACCGCCCGCCGGCTTCTGGCCGCTCCCTCTCTCCACAGCTCTGAGCTCGCGGCTCGCTGCTGCTTTTCTCCGGCGACTCGCACGCGCGAGACCGCTTCTCGCTCGCCGGCGGGGAGGGCAGCTGGCTCGGCAAACCGCTGGCGGCTACCGCTCCGCACAACCCACGCCCGAGCCGACGCCACCGCCGACGCCGCGCGCCCCCTTCTCGCGCGCCGGCTCTCCAAGCCCCAAGCGCTCGCTCGACACCGCTGGCGGAGCAGAGTCCTCACTCTCTCCTATAGACGGACACAAAAGTCATTGCCTCACAAGCGGCGCACGTCCTTTTCCAGCCTACCGCGGCGAGGCAGCCGAGCGCAACCGACTTTTACCTCGACCTAACTGGAGGCACAGAGAAACAGCGACGCCTACCACCCCTTCCGAGCCGTGGCACGACCTGCTAGTCTACCTCCAGCCCCACGGCGGCCTTCCAAGTCCCGTCGGACACGCGGTAGACCTGGCCGCCGTTCCCTCCGCCCGACCGGCGGCTATTTCCTCCGCGCGGGTAGACCTGGCAACCTCAGGGGGACCCGCCGGCCGGGAACCGACGGCGCCGGCCCGCCTTCCTTCGCTTTTCCCACGGGCCCTTCCGGCACTTTTCCAGCCTTTTCGGGCTTTTTCGCACCTTTCCGGGAATTTCCGACGCTTTCCGCGCCATCGGACCCGCTCGGGAACCGCTCGACCGACCCGCGGACGTGCGCCTTCGCAAACGCGCGCGCGCGCGCGCTCCCGTCGCTGCCGGGCAGACCCCGACGCCGTTCTCGCGGCCGGACCTGCAGCGACCCCTACAGGTCGCCGCCGGCTAAGCAAACATGGCGACCGCGCGCGGGTAGACCTGGCGGCTGCTGTCCGCAGCGCTTAGACGAGGCGCCCGCGGCGCCCCGAGGCGGGGAACACCTGCCGGCCGGGAACCAACCCCGCCGTCCTTTCCCTAGCAGGGCTCTGCCTTGCCTTGCTCGGCTTTCATCCGCATTGCTCTGCTCTCCTGTGCCGTGCTGGGCTCCTCTCGGAGACCGTCCCGCGGGTTTTGATGCCGAGTCGATTGCTATAATTACGAACGCATAAACCGTCAGACACAGAACTTGGCCTCCCCGCAGCCCAGCGACCGCTCCCTCGGAACTGGCACGAGGGGGCAGCAGGCCTGCACACCCAGCACGGTCTTTTTTGGGAGTAACAACATGATTCCCACAACTACGCTGGAAGAAAGGCAACAATAAAGAAATAAACAGCTAAAGCAAGACATGGTTCTTGCCCAACGTCACGGTGGACCAGGAGATGTGAAGGAGGCTGGGGAGGGGGCGATCAGGGTACAGCCACTGTCCAAGTCTGGCTGCCACCTGCACACAACATGAGGGCCCTCCGGTCTCCCCCCAACAGGCACTTGGAACCCAAAGGAGGGCTGGCCGCCAGCTCGCTACGTTTGCTTTGCTTCTCTCTGTTTTGCTTTGCTCTGCTTTGCTTTGCTCTTGCTGGCACGGTTTTGCTTTTCCATACCTCCTTTCCTCTGCTGTTCTTGCCCCTGCTTTGCCTCAGAGTGTTTTGCTCTTTCTCTCCTGAAAATACTTTGCATTTCCTTGTGCTACTTTCCTTTGCTTTGCTTTTCCTTGCTCTGCTTTGCCTTCCCTGGCCTTGCTTTGTTTTGCTTTATCAGGCCATGCTTTCCTTGGTTTAGCTTTGCTTTATAGACCTGGCACTGCTTTGCTTTTCCTACCCGTGCTGTGCTTTGCCTTGCCTCAAAGTGCTTTGCTTTCCTTTGTTTGCTTTGTCCTCCCTGGTTATGCTTTGCTTTTCCTGGTGCTACTTTCCTTTGCTCAGCTTTGCCTTCCCTGGCCGTGCTTTGTTTTGCTTTACGGGGCCACGCTTGCCTTTTTTTACCTTTGCCTTGCTCTCTTTTGCCTCACCTGCTCCTGCTCTCACTTCCATTTTCAGGCCATGCTTACCTTTGTTTTGCTTTACTTTGTATTCCTGGCATTGCTTTGCTTTTCCTTTTGCTACTTTCTTTTGTTCTGCTTTGCCTTGCCTGGCCATGTTTTCCTTTGCCTAGCTTTGTATTCCTGGCATTGCTTTGCTTTTCCTTCTCTGCTCTGCTTAGCTTCTCTTAACCCTGCTCTGATTTGCCTTACCTTGAACTTTTTCGCTTTGTTGTGGTTTTATTTATTTTTTGATTGTTTGTTTGTTTTTATTTTTTTCTCATTAATATTTCTTTTCTTTCTCTTTACCAGCACTGCTTTGCATTTCCTGGTACTACTTTCCTTTGCTCTGCTTTGCCTTCCTGTGCTTTGCCTTCCCTGGCCTTGCTTTGTTTTGCTTTATCAGGCCATGCTTTCCTTGGTTTACCTTTGCTTTACAGACCTGGCACTGCATTGCTTTTCCAAACCATGCTGTGCTTTGCCTTGCCTCAGACTGCTTTGCTTTCCTTTGTTTGCTTTATCTTTCCTAGTTATGCTTTGCTTTTCCTGGTGCTACTTTCCTTTGCTCAGCTTTGCCTTCCCTGGCCATGCTTTGTTTTGCTTTATGGGGCCATGCTTGCCTTTGTTTAGCTTCGCTCTGCTCTGCTTTGCCTTGCTATGTTTTGCCTTTTCTGGACATGCTTTGCATCTATTTTTTTTTTTTGTTCTCATTATTTTTCCTTTTTTTTTTTTTTTTAATTTAAATGTTCATTACATTCTTTTGTTTTTCTTTTGGACCTATCTGATGTGTTTTTACAGGCCATGCTTTCCTTTTGCAGGCCCTGGTTGTCACTGCTTTTCCTTATGCCGCTAGGTCTTTTTCTTAGCAGGGTTTTACTCTGTCTTGCTCAGCTTTTATCCGCATTGCTCTGCTCTCCTGTGCTGTGCTAGGTTTCTTTTAGAGACTGTCCCACTGGTTTTACTGGGCTAGCCGCAAGCTCCTTACGTTTGCTTTGCTTCTCTCTGTTTTGCCGTACTCCGCTTTGCTTTGCTCTTGCTGGCACAGTTTTGCTTTCCCATACCTCCTTTCCTCTGCTGTTCTTGCCCCAGCTTTGCCTCAGACTGCTTTGCTTTTGCTTTCCTGGCAATGCTTTGCTTTTCCTTGTGCTACGTTCCCTTGCTCTGCTTTGACTTGCTCAGCTTTCCCTTCCCTGGCCATGCTTTCCTTGGTTTACCTTTGGTTTACAGACCTGGCACTGCATTGCTTTTCCAAACCATGCTGTGCTTTGCCTTGCCTCAGACTGCTTTGCTGTCCTTTGCTTGCTTTGTCTTCCCTCGTTATGCTTTGCTTTACCTGGTGTTACTTTCCTTTGCTCAGCTTTGCCCTCCCTGGCCTTGCTTTTTTTTTTTTTTGCTTTACGGGGCCATGCTTTCCTTTGTTTGCCTTTGCTTTCCTCTACTTTGTTCTGCTATGCTATGCCTTTCCTGGTCATTCTTTGCATTTTTTTATTATTATTTTTTTTTTTTTTATTTATTTGATGTTCATTCCATGCTTTATGTTTTCCTTTTATATCTTTTTCTTGTGTTTTCTCTGGCCGTGCTTTGTTTTCCAGGCCTTGCTTGTCATTGCTTTTCCTTATGCCGCTAGGTCTTTTCCCTAGCAGGGCTTTGCTTTGTCTCGCTCAGCTTTCATCCGCATTGCTCTGCTCTCCTGTGCCGTGCTAGGCTTCCTTTGGAGACCGTCTCGCTGATTTTGCTGCTGAGTCGAATGGTAAATTTATGAACGCATAAACCGTCAGACACAGAACTTGGCCTCCCCGCAGCCCAGCCACTGTCCCCTTGGAACTGGAGGCCGGGTGCAGCAGGCCTGGCCGCCCGACATGGTCCATTCTTTGTCCCCAGCCATGCGGCGAGCCGCCAGGGGACCCCTAACTGCTACTCGTGTGGTGATAGTGTTCAGTGAGAATTTCAACGAGAATAAGTAACTACATGATTCCCACAACTACGCTGGAAGAAATCCACAACAAACAACAACAAAATGTATATAGATATATAAAACCAGCTAAAGCAAGACATGGTTCTTGCCGGCTGTCACAGTGGACTAGGAGCTGTGAAGAAGGCTGAGGAGGGGGCGATCAGGGTCCGGCCACTGTCCAAGTCTGGCTGCCACCTGCACACAACATGGAGCCCTCCGGTCTCCCCCCAACAGACACTTGGAACCCAAAGGAGGGCTGGCCACCAGCTCGCTACATTTTCTTTGCTTCTCTTTGTTTTGCCTTGCTCCGCTTTGCTTTGCTCTTGCTGGCACAGTTTTGCTTTCCCATACCTCCTTTCCTCTGCTGTTCTTGCCCCGGCTTTGCTTTGCTTTGCCTCAGATTCTTTTGCTGTTTCTTTCCTGGCAATGCTTTGCTTTTCTTTGTGCTACGTTCCCTTGCTCTGCTTTGACTTGCTCAGCCTTCCCTTCCCTGGCCATGCTTTCCTTGGTTTACCTTTGGTTTACAGACCTGGCACTGCTTTGCTTTTCCTACCCGTGCTGTGCTTTGCCTTGCCTCGCCTCAAACTGCTTTGCTTTCCTTTGTTTGCTTTATCTTTCCTAGTTATGCTTTGCTTTTCCTGGTGCTACTTTCCTTTGCTCAGCTTTGCCTTCCCTGGCTGTGCTTTGTTTTGCTTTACGGGGCCACGCTTGCCTTTTTTTACCTTTGCCTTGCTCTCTTTTGCCTCACTTGCTCCTGCTCTCACTTCCAGTTTCCGGCCATGCTTACCTTTGTTTTGCTTTACTTTGTATTCCTGGCACTGCTTTGCTTTTCCTTTTGCTACTTTCTTTTGTTCTGCTTTGCCTTGCCTGGCCATGCTTTGCTTTGCTTTGCTTTGTATTCCTGGCATTGCTTTGCTTTTCCTTCTCTGCTCTGCTTAGCTTCTCTTAACCCTGCTCTGATTTGCCTTACCTTGAACTTTTTCGCTTTGTTGTGGTTTTATTTATTTTTTGATTGTTTGTTTGTTTTTATTTTTTTCTCATTAATATTTTTTTTTCTTTCTCATAACCAGCACTGCTTTGCATTTCCTGGTACTACTTTCCTTTGCTCTGCTTTGCCTTCCTGTGCTTTGCCTTCCCTGGCCTTGCTTTGTTTTGCTTTATCAGGCCATGCTTTCCTTGGTTTAGCTTTGCTTTATAGACCTGGCACTGCTTTGCTTTTCCTATCCGTGCTGTGCTTTGCCTTGCCTCGCCTCAAACTGCTTTGCTTTCCTTTGTTTGCTTTATCTTTCCTAGTTATGCTTTGCTTTTCCTGGTGCTACTTTCCTTTGCTCAGCTTTGCCTTCCCTGGCCATGCTTTGTTTTGCTTTATGGGGCCATGCTTGCCTTTGTTTAGCTTCGCTCTGCTCTGCTTTGCCTTGCTATGTTTTGCCTTTTCTGGACATGCTTTGCATCTATTTTTTTTTTTTGTTCTCATTATTTTTCCTTTTTTTTTTTTTTTTAATTTAAATGTTCATTACATTCTTTTGTTTTTCTTTTGGACCTATCTGATGTGTTTTTACAGGCCATGCTTTCCTTTTGCAGGCCCTGGTTGTCACTGCTTTTCCTTATGCCGCTAGGTCTTTTTCTTAGCAGGGTTTTACTCTGTCTTGCTCAGCTTTTATCCGCATTGCTCTGCTCTCCTGTGCTGTGCTAGGTTTCTTTTAGAGACTGTCCCACTGGTTTTACTGGGCTAGCCGCAAGCTCCTTACGTTTGCTTTGCTTCTCTCTGTTTTGCCGTACTCCGCTTTGCTTTGCTCTTGCTGGCACAGTTTTGCTTTCCCATACCTCCTTTCCTCTGCTGTTCTTGCCCCAGCTTTGCCTCAGACTGCTTTGCTTTTGCTTTCCTGGCAATGCTTTGCTTTTCCTTGTGCTACGTTCCCTTGCTCTGCTTTGACTTGCTCAGCTTTCCCTTCCCTGGCCATGCTTTCCTTGGTTTACCTTTGGTTTACAGACCTGGCACTGCATTGCTTTTCCAAACCATGCTGTGCTTTGCCTTGCCTCAGACTGCTTTGCTGTCCTTTGCTTGCTTTGTCTTCCCTCGTTATGCTTTGCTTTACCTGGTGTTACTTTCCTTTGCTCAGCTTTGCCCTCCCTGGCCTTGCTTTTTTTTTTTTTTGCTTTACGGGGCCATGCTTTCCTTTGTTTGCCTTTGCTTTCCTCTACTTTGTTCTGCTATGCTATGCCTTTCCTGGTCATTCTTTGCATTTTTTTATTATTATTATTATTTTTTTATTTATTTGATGTTCATTCCATGCTTTATGTTTTCCTTTTATATCTTTTTCTTGTGTTTTCTCTGGCCGTGCTTTGTTTTCCAGGCCTTGCTTGTCATTGCTTTTCCTTATGCCGCTAGGTCTTTTCCCTAGCAGGGCTTTGCTTTGTCTCGCTCAGCTTTCATCCGCATTGCTCTGCTCTCCTGTGCCGTGCTAGGCTTCCTTTGGAGACCGTCTCGCTGATTTTGCTGCTGAGTCGAATGGTAAATTTATGAACGCATAAACCGTCAGACACAGAACTTGGCCTCCCCGCAGCCCAGCCACTGTCCCCTTGGAACTGGAGGCCGGGTGCAGCAGGCCTGGCCGCCCGACAGGGTCCATTCTTTGTCCCCAGCCATGCGGCGAGCCGCCAGGGGACCCCTAACTGCTACTCGTGTGGTGATAGTGTTCAGTGAGAATTTCAACGAGAATAAGTAACTACATGATTCCCACAACTACGCTGGAAGAAATCCACAACAAACAACAACAAAATGTATATAGATATATAAAACCAGCTAAAGCAAGACATGGTTCTTGCCGGCTGTCACAGTGGACTAGGAGCTGTGAAGAAGGCTGAGGAGGGGGCGATCAGGGTCCAGCCACTGTCCAAGTCTGGCTGCCACCTGTACACAAAATGGAGGCCCTCCGGTCTCCCCCCCACAGACACTTGGAACCCAAAGGAGGGCTGGCCGCCAGCTCGCTACGTTTTCTTTGCTTCTCTTTGTTTTGCCTTGCTCCGCTTTGCTTTGCTCTTGCTGGCACAGTTTTGCTTTTCCATACCTCCTTTCCTCTGCTGTTCTTGCCCCGGCTTTGCCTCACGTTGTTTTGCTTTTGCTTTCCTTAAAATGCTTTGCTTTTCCTTGTGCTACGTTCCTTTGCTCTGCGTTGACTTTCTCAGCCTTCCCTTCCCTGGCCATGCTTTCCTTGGTTTACCTTTGGTTTACAGACCTGGCACTGCTTTGCTTTTCCTACCCGTGCTGTGCTTTGCCTTGCCTCGCCTCAAACTGCTTTGCTTTCCTTTGTTTGCTTTATCTTTCCTAGTTATGCTTTGCTTTTCCTGGTGCTACTTTCCTTTGCTCAGCTTTGCCTTCCCTGGCTGTGCTTTGTTTTGCTTTACGGGGCCACGCTTGCCTTTTTTTACCTTTGCCTTGCTCTCTTTTGCCTCACTTGCTCCTGCTCTCACTTCCAGTTTCCGGCCATGCTTACCTTTGTTTTGCTTTACTTTGTATTCCTGGCACTGCTTTGCTTTTCCTTTTGCTACTTTCTTTTGTTCTGCTTTGCCTTGCCTGGCCATGCTTTGCTTTGCTTTGCTTTGTATTCCTGGCATTGCTTTGCTTTTCCTTCTCTGCTCTGCTTAGCTTCTCTTAACCCTGCTCTGATTTGCCTTACCTTGAACTTTTTCGCTTTGTTGTGGTTTTATTTATTTTTTGATTGTTTGTTTGTTTTTATTTTTTTCTCATTAATATTTTTTTTTCTTTCTCATAACCAGCACTGCTTTGCATTTCCTGGTACTACTTTCCTTTGCTCTGCTTTGCCTTCCTGTGCTTTGCCTTCCCTGGCCTTGCTTTGTTTTGCTTTATCAGGCCATGCTTTCCTTGGTTTAGCTTTGCTTTATAGACCTGGCACTGCTTTGCTTTTCCTATCCGTGCTGTGCTTTGCCTTGCCTCGCCTCAAACTGCTTTGCTTTCCTTTGTTTGCTTTATCTTTCCTAGTTATGCTTTGCTTTTCCTGGTGCTACTTTCCTTTGCTCAGCTTTGCCTTCCCTGGCCATGCTTTGTTTTGCTTTATGGGGCCATGCTTGCCTTTGTTTAGCTTCGCTCTGCTCTGCTTTGCCTTGCTATGTTTTGCCTTTTCTGGACATGCTTTGCATCTATTTTTTTTTTTTGTTCTCATTATTTTTCCTTTTTTTTTTTTTTTTAATTTAAATGTTCATTACATTCTTTTGTTTTTCTTTTGGACCTATCTGATGTGTTTTTACAGGCCATGCTTTCCTTTTGCAGGCCCTGGTTGTCACTGCTTTTCCTTATGCCGCTAGGTCTTTTTCTTAGCAGGGTTTTACTCTGTCTTGCTCAGCTTTTATCCGCATTGCTCTGCTCTCCTGTGCTGTGCTAGGTTTCTTTTAGAGACTGTCCCACTGGTTTTACTGGGCTAGCCGCAAGCTCCTTACGTTTGCTTTGCTTCTCTCTGTTTTGCCGTACTCCGCTTTGCTTTGCTCTTGCTGGCACAGTTTTGCTTTCCCATACCTCCTTTCCTCTGCTGTTCTTGCCCCAGCTTTGCCTCAGACTGCTTTGCTTTTGCTTTCCTGGCAATGCTTTGCTTTTCCTTGTGCTACGTTCCCTTGCTCTGCTTTGACTTGCTCAGCTTTCCCTTCCCTGGCCATGCTTTCCTTGGTTTACCTTTGGTTTACAGACCTGGCACTGCATTGCTTTTCCAAACCATGCTGTGCTTTGCCTTGCCTCAGACTGCTTTGCTGTCCTTTGCTTGCTTTGTCTTCCCTCGTTATGCTTTGCTTTACCTGGTGTTACTTTCCTTTGCTCAGCTTTGCCCTCCCTGGCCTTGCTTTTTTTTTTTTTTGCTTTACGGGGCCATGCTTTCCTTTGTTTGCCTTTGCTTTCCTCTACTTTGTTCTGCTATGCTATGCCTTTCCTGGTCATTCTTTGCATTTTTTTATTATTATTTTTTTTTTATTTATTTATTTGATGTTCATTCCATGCTTTATGTTTTCCTTTTATATCTTTTTCTTGTGTTTTCTCTGGCCGTGCTTTGTTTTCCAGGCCTTGCTTGTCATTGCTTTTCCTTATGCCGCTAGGTCTTTTCCCTAGCAGGGCTTTGCTTTGTCTCGCTCAGCTTTCATCCGCATTGCTCTGCTCTCCTGTGCCGTGCTAGGCTTCCTTTGGAGACCGTCTCGCTGATTTTGCTGCTGAGTCGAATGGTAAATTTATGAACGCATAAACCGTCAGACACAGAACTTGGCCTCCCCGCAGCCCAGCCACTGTCCCCTTGGAACTGGAGGCCGGGTGCAGCAGGCCTGGCCGCCCGACATGGTCCATTCTTTGTCCCCAGCCATGCGGCGAGCCGCCAGGGGACCCCTAACTGCTACTCGTGTGGTGATAGTGTTCAGTGAGAATTTCAACGAGAATAAGTAACTACATGATTCCCACAACTACGCTGGAAGAAATCCACAACAAACAACAACAAAATGTATATAGATATATAAAACCAGCTAAAGCAAGACATGGTTCTTGCCGGCTGTCACAGTGGACTAGGAGCTGTGAAGAAGGCTGAGGAGGGGGCGATCAGGGTCCGGCCACTGTCCAAGTCTGGCTGCCACCTGCACACAACATGGAGCCCTCCGGTCTCCCCCCAACAGACACTTGGAACCCAAAGGAGGGCTGGCCACCAGCTCGCTACATTTTCTTTGCTTCTCTTTGTTTTGCCTTGCTCCGCTTTGCTTTGCTCTTGCTGGCACAGTTTTGCTTTCCCATACCTCCTTTCCTCTGCTGTTCTTGCCCCGGCTTTGCTTTGCTTTGCCTCAGATTCTTTTGCTGTTTCTTTCCTGGCAATGCTTTGCTTTTCTTTGTGCTACGTTCCCTTGCTCTGCTTTGACTTGCTCAGCCTTCCCTTCCCTGGCCATGCTTTCCTTGGTTTACCTTTGGTTTACAGACCTGGCACTGCTTTGCTTTTCCTACCCGTGCTGTGCTTTGCCTTGCCTCGCCTCAAACTGCTTTGCTTTCCTTTGTTTGCTTTATCTTTCCTAGTTATGCTTTGCTTTTCCTGGTGCTACTTTCCTTTGCTCAGCTTTGCCTTCCCTGGCTGTGCTTTGTTTTGCTTTACGGGGCCACGCTTGCCTTTTTTTACCTTTGCCTTGCTCTCTTTTGCCTCACTTGCTCCTGCTCTCACTTCCAGTTTCCGGCCATGCTTACCTTTGTTTTGCTTTACTTTGTATTCCTGGCACTGCTTTGCTTTTCCTTTTGCTACTTTCTTTTGTTCTGCTTTGCCTTGCCTGGCCATGCTTTGCTTTGCTTTGCTTTGTATTCCTGGCATTGCTTTGCTTTTCCTTCTCTGCTCTGCTTAGCTTCTCTTAACCCTGCTCTGATTTGCCTTACCTTGAACTTTTTCGCTTTGTTGTGGTTTTATTTATTTTTTGATTGTTTGTTTGTTTTTATTTTTTTCTCATTAATATTTTTTTTTCTTTCTCATAACCAGCACTGCTTTGCATTTCCTGGTACTACTTTCCTTTGCTCTGCTTTGCCTTCCTGTGCTTTGCCTTCCCTGGCCTTGCTTTGTTTTGCTTTATCAGGCCATGCTTTCCTTGGTTTAGCTTTGCTTTATAGACCTGGCACTGCTTTGCTTTTCCTATCCGTGCTGTGCTTTGCCTTGCCTCGCCTCAAACTGCTTTGCTTTCCTTTGTTTGCTTTATCTTTCCTAGTTATGCTTTGCTTTTCCTGGTGCTACTTTCCTTTGCTCAGCTTTGCCTTCCCTGGCCATGCTTTGTTTTGCTTTATGGGGCCATGCTTGCCTTTGTTTAGCTTCGCTCTGCTCTGCTTTGCCTTGCTATGTTTTGCCTTTTCTGGACATGCTTTGCATCTATTTTTTTTTTTTGTTCTCATTATTTTTCCTTTTTTTTTTTTTTTTAATTTAAATGTTCATTACATTCTTTTGTTTTTCTTTTGGACCTATCTGATGTGTTTTTACAGGCCATGCTTTCCTTTTGCAGGCCCTGGTTGTCACTGCTTTTCCTTATGCCGCTAGGTCTTTTTCTTAGCAGGGTTTTACTCTGTCTTGCTCAGCTTTTATCCGCATTGCTCTGCTCTCCTGTGCTGTGCTAGGTTTCTTTTAGAGACTGTCCCACTGGTTTTACTGGGCTAGCCGCAAGCTCCTTACGTTTGCTTTGCTTCTCTCTGTTTTGCCGTACTCCGCTTTGCTTTGCTCTTGCTGGCACAGTTTTGCTTTCCCATACCTCCTTTCCTCTGCTGTTCTTGCCCCAGCTTTGCCTCAGACTGCTTTGCTTTTGCTTTCCTGGCAATGCTTTGCTTTTCCTTGTGCTACGTTCCCTTGCTCTGCTTTGACTTGCTCAGCTTTCCCTTCCCTGGCCATGCTTTCCTTGGTTTACCTTTGGTTTACAGACCTGGCACTGCATTGCTTTTCCAAACCATGCTGTGCTTTGCCTTGCCTCAGACTGCTTTGCTGTCCTTTGCTTGCTTTGTCTTCCCTCGTTATGCTTTGCTTTACCTGGTGTTACTTTCCTTTGCTCAGCTTTGCCCTCCCTGGCCTTGCTTTTTTTTTTTTTTGCTTTACGGGGCCATGCTTTCCTTTGTTTGCCTTTGCTTTCCTCTACTTTGTTCTGCTATGCTATGCCTTTCCTGGTCATTCTTTGCATTTTTTTATTATTATTATTATTTTTTTATTTATTTGATGTTCATTCCATGCTTTATGTTTTCCTTTTATATCTTTTTCTTGTGTTTTCTCTGGCCGTGCTTTGTTTTCCAGGCCTTGCTTGTCATTGCTTTTCCTTATGCCGCTAGGTCTTTTCCCTAGCAGGGCTTTGCTTTGTCTCGCTCAGCTTTCATCCGCATTGCTCTGCTCTCCTGTGCCGTGCTAGGCTTCCTTTGGAGACCGTCTCGCTGATTTTGCTGCTGAGTCGAATGGTAAATTTATGAACGCATAAACCGTCAGACACAGAACTTGGCCTCCCCGCAGCCCAGCCACTGTCCCCTTGGAACTGGAGGCCGGGTGCAGCAGGCCTGGCCGCCCGACAGGGTCCATTCTTTGTCCCCAGCCATGCGGCGAGCCGCCAGGGGACCCCTAACTGCTACTCGTGTGGTGATAGTGTTCAGTGAGAATTTCAACGAGAATAAGTAACTACATGATTCCCACAACTACGCTGGAAGAAATCCACAACAAACAACAACAAAATGTATATAGATATATAAAACCAGCTAAAGCAAGACATGGTTCTTGCCGGCTGTCACAGTGGACTAGGAGCTGTGAAGAAGGCTGAGGAGGGGGCGATCAGGGTCCAGCCACTGTCCAAGTCTGGCTGCCACCTGTACACAAAATGGAGGCCCTCCGGTCTCCCCCCCACAGACACTTGGAACCCAAAGGAGGGCTGGCCGCCAGCTCGCTACGTTTTCTTTGCTTCTCTTTGTTTTGCCTTGCTCCGCTTTGCTTTGCTCTTGCTGGCACAGTTTTGCTTTTCCATACCTCCTTTCCTCTGCTGTTCTTGCCCCGGCTTTGCCTCACGTTGTTTTGCTTTTGCTTTCCTTAAAATGCTTTGCTTTTCCTTGTGCTACGTTCCTTTGCTCTGCGTTGACTTTCTCAGCCTTCCCTTCCCTGGCCATGCTTTCCTTGGTTTAGCTTTGCTTTATAGACCTGGCACTGCTTTGCTTTTCCTATCCGTGCTGTGCTTTGCCTTGCCTCGCCTCAAACTGCCTTGCTTTCCTTTGTTTGCTTTGTCTTCCCTGGTTATGCTTTGCTTTTCCTGGTGCTACTTTCCTTTGTTCAGCTTTGCCTTCCTTGGCCGTGCTTTGTTTTGCTTTACGGGGCCATGCTTGCCTTTTTTTACCTTTGCTTTGCTCTCTTTTGCCTTCACCTGCTCCTGCTCTCACTTCCATTTTCAGGCCATGCTTACCTTTGTTTTGCTTTACTTTGTATTCCTGGCACTGCTTTGCTTTTCCTTTTGCTACTTTCTTTTGTTCTGCTTTGCCTTGCCTGGCCATGCTTTGCTTTGCTTTGCTTTGCCTTGCTTTGTATTCCTGGCATTGCTTTGCTTTTCCTTCTCTGCTCTGCTTAGCTTCTCTTAACCCTGCTCTGATTTGCCTTACCTCGAACTTTTTCGCTTTGTTGTGCTTTTTATTGCTGGTTTTTTTTTTTTGTTTTATTTATTTATTTATTTATTTATTTATTTATTTATTTATTTTCACTTCTTTCTCTTTCCTGGCACTGCTTTGCTTTTCCTGGCGCTACTTTCCTTTGCTCAGCTTTGCCTTCCCTGGCCGTTCTTTGTTTTGCTTTATAGGGCCGTGCTTGCCTTTGTTTAGCTTCGCTCTGCTCTGCCTCGCCTTGCTATGTTTTGCCTTTTCTGGATATGCTTTGCATCTATTTCTTTTATTATCATTATTATTTATTTATTTATTTATTTTTCTTTAAATGTTCATTACATTCTTTTGTTTTCCTTTTGGACCTATCTGATGTGTTTTTACAGGCCGTGCTTTCCTTTTGCAGGCCCTGGTTGTCACTGCTTTTCCCTATGCCTAGCAGGGCTTTTCCTTAGCAGGGTTTTACTCTGTCTTGCTCAGCTTTTATCCGCATTGCTCTGCTCTCCTGTGCCGTGCTAGGCTTCTTTTGGAGACCGTCTCACTGATTTTGCTGCTGAGTCGGTTGGTAAATTTCTGAACGCATAAACCGTCAGACACAGAACTTGGCCTCCCCGCAGCCCAGCCACTGTCCCCTCGGACCCAGCGCGTGGGGGCACTAGGCCTGGCCGCCCGACATGGTCCATACTTTGTCCCTAGCCATGCGGCGAGCCGCCAGGTGGGCCACACTGCTAGTTGTGTGTGTGAGGTTCTCAGAGACAGTAAGTAACTACATGATTCCCACAACTACGCTGGAAGAAATCCACAACAAACAACAACAACATGTATATAGATATATAAAACCAGCTAAAGCAAGACATGGTTCTTGCCGGCTGTCACAGTGGACTAGGAGCTGTGAAGAAGGCTGAGGAGGGGGCGATCAGGGTACAGCCACTATCCAAGTCTGGCTGCCACCCGTACACAAAATGGAGCCGTCCGGTCTCCCCACAACAGGCCCTTGGAACCCAAAGGAGGGCTGGCCGCCAGCTCGCTACGTTCACTCTGCTTCTCTTTGTTTTGCCTTGGTCTGCTTTGCTTTGCTCTTGCTGGCACAGTTTTGCTTTTCCATACCTCCTTTCCTCTGCTGTTCTTGCCTCAGATTGCTTTGCTTTTTCTCTCCTGGAAATGCTGTGTTGTTCCTTGTGCTACTTTGCTTTGCTTTGCTTTGCTTTGCTTTGCTTTGCTTTGTTTTGCTTTTTCTTTCCTCAGCCTGCTACGTTTTTACTTGTGCGGTCATGCTTTATTTTTTATTTCTTTGCTTCGTATTCCTGTCAGTGCTTTGCTTTCCCTTCTCTGCTCTTCTGGACCTTTCTTAGCCTCGCTGTGCTTTGCTTTGCCTCAAAGTGCTTTCTTTCCTTGGCTTTCCCTTTCGTGGCACCGCTTTGTTTTTCCCTGTGCTCCTTTCCTTAGCTTTGCTGTCTTTATGAATGCATAAAGAAGTTCATGAAACTTGTTTCTGAACACACAGAAAAGTTAGCCGGCCCGCAGCCCGGCAGCTGTCCCCTCGGAGCTGGCGGGCACGGACAGGGATCTGGCTACCGGGCCAGGTCTATTTTGTTGCCCACCGTTGTCCGGAGAGCCAGCAGGTGGGCTCCGTTGCTATTCGTCTGGGGAGGGGTGTGGGTTGAGAACAACAATCAATAACTACTCGATTCCTAAAACGAAAGGGGGAAACAGACGGAGAAGACTATTATTATTCCTACTTCTACTATTTGTATTACGTTTTAATGATATTTATTTCTATTACTATTTAATACTTTTATTTCTAATAACTTTTTCGTAGTATATAATAATAGCATTATTGTTATTGTTGTTATTATTATTATTATTATTATTATTATTATTATTATTATTAATTTATATAACGATAAGCAGCTAAAGCAAAGCAGCCAGGCAGCCAGCCAAACTGAGTGGCACAGGTGGGGAGCCGTTCGCGGCCGAGCAGGAGCCTCTGACGTCAGAGCGAGAGCGAGAGGCGGCCCGAGGCAACCGGGGGCCGCTGCCACACCCTGGCCTTCTCAAACGCCCAGCTCCCCGTAAGCCAGCAACGGGCCCCTTTTCCTCTGGGGTGGGTGGGGGGTGCGATTTCGACTGACGCTAAGTTAACTCCGCATTTTGTTTTGGCAGCACCGTTTTGCTTTGCTTTGTGCTTTCCCTGGCCCTGCGTTGCTTCGCTTCGCTTTGTCTTCAAGGTACTGCTTCGCTTTTCCTGGCCCTGTTTTACTTTGGATTTTCTCTTGCTGACCGTGCTTTGCTTTTCCTGGCCTCGCTTTGTTGCGTTTTGCTTGACTTTGTATTCGTGACACCGCTTTTCTTTCCCTGGACCTCCTTTGCTTTGGTTTTTCTCGCCCTTCTTTGCTTTGCTTTTGCTGGTCCTGCCTCGCTTTGTTTTGCTTGACGTTGTATTCAAGACACCGCTTTTCTTTTCCTGGACCTCTTTTGCTTTGGTTTTTCTCGCCTTTCTTTGTTTTGCTTTTGCTGGCCCTGCCTTGCTTTGTTTTGCTTGACGTTGTATTCAAGATACCGCTTTTCTTTCCCCCACCCCCCAGGAAATCCTTAGCTTAGTTTTTTTTTTGTTTGTTTGTTTTTCCCCACCCTTCTTTGTTTTGCTTTTGCCGGCCCTGCCTTGCTTTGCTTTGCTTTACTTTGTATTCGTGCCACCACTTTTCTTTTCCTGGACCTCTTCTGCTTTGGTTTTTCTTGCCCTGCTTGGCTTTGCTTTTCCTTTTGCCTCTTTCTTTTCCCTAGCAGGGCTTTGCTTTGTCTCGCTCTGCTTTGCGTTGCATTGCTCAGCTCTGCTTTGCCGTGCTAGGTAGGCTTCTTTGGCAGACCGTCGCACCGATTTGGGCGACGAGTCGATCGGTGTATTTATGAACGCATAAAGCCTCAGGCGCACACCGTGGCCTCCCTCCCCGCAGCCCGACGACTGTCCCCCGGGAGCTGGAGGGTGGCGACAGGAAGCCTGGCCACCCACCCAGCATGGTCTATTCCTCATCCCCCGCTGTCCGGCGAGCCGCCAGGTGGGTCCCGCTGCTGCTGTTCGTCTGGGGACGGGCTTGGGTGAGGTTTTTTAGGACGATAAGCGACATTACACGATTCCCGAAGATTTGGGTTCGTTTTGCTTTGCTTTCCTTTTCCTCGCTTTACTTATCGTCGCTCTTCCCCGCTTTGCTTTTCCCGCACCTGCTTCGACATGCTTTCCTTAGAGCTGCATCTTTCTGGGGGGTTTTGGTTTGTATTCCCGGCACCGATTTCCTTTTCTTTGCTCTGCTTTGCCGTTCCTACTCCGCTTTGTTTTTTGCTCTTTTGATGCGTTTACACACACAGGAACGCTGGGTCACCTACTTCGGCCTCCCCACAGCCCGCCAACCGTCCCTTCGCAGCTGGCAGGTGGGGGTGCGGGGGTCGGCCACCCAGCCAAGTCTATTCCAGGACCCCCGCTGACTGGGGAGCCGCCACCTGAGCTCAACTGCCGTTTGCCTGAGGAGGCTGGGGGGGGGGGGGGGGGGGGGGGGGGGTGAGGGGGAGCTGAGGACTAGGGGGGTGGGGGAGGTTTTGAAAGACGGTAAGGAATGACACGATTCCTGAAGCTACAGCGGAAAACAGGCAACAGAACTAACTAATAATAAACGTAAAGATAAGAGTAGTTATTTTGCAAAGCGGCTCAAGCAAAGCGGCCAGGCAGTCAGCCGCACTGAGCGGCACAGGTGGCGAGCCTCTGGCGGCCGAGCAAGAGCCTCTGACGTCAGAGCGAGCTGCGGCCCGAAGCAGCCGGGGTCCGGGGCCGCGCCCTCGCCTTCCCGACCGGCGCTGGCGCCCCGCCCCGCCCCGTCCACTGCAAAGGCTGCAAAGGGCGGAGGAGAGGGAGGGAGGGAGAAGTGGGGAGGGGGCGGAGGCGGCCATTGAAGTGCGTAGACGGCCGCTGTCAGATGCAGGCCGCCACGTCTACCCGTCCCTCCCACCCTCCGGGCCCCGTGGAGCGACCAGGTCTACTTCTCCCTCCTCCCCGCTCTCTCCCCCCCGCCCCCTCCCGCCCCGTGGAGCCACCAGGTCTACTTCTCCCTCCTCCTCCCCGCTCTGTCCCCCCGCCCCCTCCCGCCCCGTGGAGCCACCAGGTCTACTTCTCCCTCCTCCTCCCCGCTCTGTCCCCCCGCCCCCTCCCGCCCCGTGGAGCCACCAGGTCTACTTCTCCCTCCTCCTCCCCGCTCTGTCCCCCCGCCCCCTCCCGCCCCGTGGAGCCACCAGGTCTACTTCTCCCTCCTCCCAGCTCTGTCCCCCCGCCCCCTCCCGCCTCGTGGAGCCGTCAGGTCTACCCCGCCGTCACGGCCACTGCTCGAGAGCGGCCCGGCTGCCTCGTCTACACGGCCACACGCACGCATGCACAGACGGGCGCGTGCCCGCACGCTTCCCTCCGGCGGCCCGCCAGGTCCATCCACACGCCTCTCGCGTGCAGGGGAACGGCTGGGAGGCGCCATTCATTCGAATCGTTCACGCTTTTAAAAAGAAAAAGGGGAAAAAGAAAAACAAACACAAGCAGCAGCAGCAGCAGCAACAAGAAAGCACGGGTCCCGCTTGTCGGCGGGGAGACGAGAGGTCGTACAAAGCGTGCGGAGAAAGCGTTCGCTCAGACTCCGGCCGCCACCAGAGCCACTCGGAGCCCGCGGCAGACCGGCCGCCAGTTCCTCCCCTTTGCTTTGCTTTTGCCGGCCCTGCTTCGCTTTGCTTTTCGTGGAAGCGCTGAGTTTTGTTTGGCGTCGCGTTCGTGGCACTCGTTTGCTTTTCCTTCGTCTGCTCCGCCTCGCTCCGCTTTGCCGTTCCTCCTCCGCTTCGCCTTGCTTTTGCCGGCGCCGCTTGGCCTGGCTTTGGCTGGCGGCGCTCCGCCTTTCCGTTGCGCGCCTTCGCTTCGCCTCGTTTGGCACGGATCGCTGAGTGCAGTGACACACGCCCAGCCACGCAGAGTCGCACGGGTGGCTCGCAGGCGAGCCAGAGCCCCTGACGGCAGAGCGAGCGGCAGCCCGATGCAGCCAGGGGCCGCGCGCGGCCGCGCTCTCGGCTTCTCGAGCGGCGCCGGCTCGTCTCCCCCCCTCTCCCCCGCCCGTCGCGCCGCAGCCCCGCCGAGCCGTCGGGCGGGGGGGCGGCGGGAGGGGCAATCCTCCTAGCTCGTCGCCGGCCGCTCCGCTCCGCTCGGCGGGAAGCCGGCGCCACACGTAGGCGAGAGGGGTCCGCATTATTCCGGGCACGGAGCTTCAAGCCGGCCGGTCGTCAGGCTCCCGCCGAGCCCGTGTCCCGGCCGGCGGGCAGCTAGATGGCGCGGGAGGGAGCAGAGCGACGAGCTCGCGCTCGCCTCCAGCGTTTTTCTCCCCGGGCGGGCCCCGTCCGGGGCCCCCGCAAAGGCGGGCAGGCGGGAGCTGCCTCGCCTCCTGCGACGCTCGGCTCCGCGGCCGGGGCGGATCGGGCTCGGAGTCGGCTTCGGGCTTGCGCTTCGGCTCGGGCTCGCGGGCTCGCGAGGGCAGAGGCTGTCCGCCGCCCGCAGCCCCGTCCGTCTACACGGCGCTTCCCCGCCTCGCGGCGATCTTGAGCTCTGCCCTGCTTCTCGGCCGGCTGCTGGGGAAGAGCGGCGTGGCAACGGGGAGAAGGGGGGAAGGGAGGGAACGAGAAGAGGTGTATTTGTGAATGAATGAATGAATGAATGAATGAATGAATGAATGAATGAGTGAGTGAGTGCATGAGTGCATGAATGAGTGAGTGAATGAATCAAGGAATCGATGGATCGATCGTTCAGCCAACGAATCGATGAAGAAAGGAATGAGAAAGCAGAAGGGAAGCAAAAAGAAGGGCGGGGGAAGAAAGCGAAGGGCTCCAGAAAAGCGCGTAGGCAGCCGCCGTTAGCTGACGGCCGCCAGCTCTACGGTCCTCGTCGTGCTGAAGTGGACAGGTGAATCCCCTCCCCTCTTCCTCCCCCTTCCCCTCCCAGCCCCGATCCGCCAGGTGTAGCGTGGCGTCAAGGCGAGGAGCCGAAGCGGCACAGCCCGTTGGCGAGCAGGCGAGCCCGTGTGCCGGCTGTAAGCGGGACAGAGGCGCGAGCGTCCCTCGGACTGCCGTGCAGAGCGTAGCCGGGGAGGCGGAGGCACGCTTCGCTCCGACGGACCGCCAGGTCTACCATTCGCCGGAAAATGCCGCCCCCCGAAGGGCCGCCAGGTCTACCCAGCAATCGGGGGGGGGGGGGGGGCCGGGGGAAGCTCGTCTGCCGGGGGCGCCCGGGAGCGGCCTCGGCCGGGCCGCAAGGTCTACCCAGCAATGGGGAAATGCACGGGGCGCCTCCGAGGGGCATGGGACAGGCCGCCAGGTCTACCATCCTTCGGGAAAAGGGTGCCCGTCTGCAGGGGGCGCTTGGGACCGGCCTCGCGGCGATCTTGAGCTCTGCCCTGCTTCTCGGCCGGCTGCTGGGGAAGAGCGGCGTGGCAACGGGGAGAAGGGGGGAAGGGAGGGAACGAGAAGACGTGTATTTGTGAATGAATGAATGAATGAATGAATGAATGAATGAATGAATGAATGAATGAATGAATGAATGAATGAATGAATGAATGAATGAATGAATGAGTGAGTGCATGAGTGCATGAATGAGTGAGTGAATGAATCAAGGAATCGATGGATCGATCGTTCAGCCAACGAATCGATGAAGAAAGGAATGAGAAAGCAGAAGGGAAGCAAAAAGAAGGGCGGGGGAAGAAAGCGAAGGGCTCCAGAAAAGCGCGTAGGCAGCCGCCGTTAGCTGACGGCCGCCAGCTCTACGGTCCTCGTCGTGCTGAAGTGGACAGGTGAATCCCCTCCCCTCTTCCTCCCCCTTCCCCGCCCAGCCCCGATCCGCCAGGTGTAGCGTGGCGTCAAGGCGAGGAGCCGAAGCGGCACAGCCCGTTGGCGAGCAGGCGAGCCCGTGTGTCGGCTGTAAGC
>NW_028180949.1:0-35404 GCF_964211825.1 Aythya ferina
GGTTTTTGGAGAACATCAGGTAGGTTTAGGGTGGTCTTTGGGGTGGATCTATGGTTTTGGGGGATTTTCTTCCAGTTTTGGTGGTGATGCCGTTCTTGTTTGGGGTGTTTTTGACGTTTTTTGGGATCTCTGTTGGGTTCTGTTGGGTTCTCGTTGGTCATCGTGTTGTAAAAGGGTAAATTGTGGTTTTTGGAGAACATCAGGTAGGTTTAGGGTGTCTTTGGGGTGGATCTATGGTTTTGGGGGATTTTCTTCCAGTTTTGGGGGTGATGCCGTTCTTGTTTGGGGTGTTTTTGACGTTTTTTGGGTGTCTCCGTTGGGTTCTGTTGGGTTCTCGTTGGTTATCATGGTGGAAAAGGGTAAATTGTGGGTTTTGGAGAACATCAGGTAGGTTTAGGGTGTTTTTGGGGTGGATCTATGGTTTTTGGCGTATTTTCTTCCAGTTTTGGGGGTGATGCCGATATTTTTTATGGTGTTTTTTACGTGTTTTGGGGTCACCATTAGGTTTTGTTGGGTTCTTGTTTGTCATTATGTTAAATAGGAGTGGATTGTGGGTTTTGGAGAACATCAGGTAGTTTTAGGGTGGTTTTCGGGTGGATCTATGGTTTTGGGGGATTTTCTTCCAGTTTTGGTGGTGATGCCGTTCTTGGTTGGGTGGTTTTTGACGTTTTTTGGGGTCTCTGTTGGGTCTGTTGGGTTCTCGTTGGTCATCGTGTTGGAAAAGTGTAAATTGTGGTTTTTGGAGAACATCAGGTAGGTTTAGGGTGTCTTTGGGGTGGATCTATGGTTTTGGGGGTTTTTCTTCCAGTTTTGGGGGTGATGCCATTCTTGTTTGGGGTATTTTTTAAGGTTTTTGTGGTCTTTGTTTGGTTTGTTTGGGTTCTCGTTGGTCATCGTGTTGTAAAAGTGTAAATTGTGGGTTTTGGAGAACTTCAGGTAGGTTTAGGGGGAGTTTTCGCGTGGATTCATGGTATTTGGGGTTTTCTTCTTTTTGGGGGAGTGATCCTCTCCTTTCTTCGGGTGATTTTGAAGTGTTTTGGGGTTTCCGTTGCGTTTCGTTGAATTCCTAATGTGTTTTATGGTGGTTTGGAGTGTGCTTTGGGATTAGGAGAACATCAGGTAGGTTTAGGGTGTCTTTGGGGTGGATCTATGGTATTTGGGGTTTTCTTCTATTTTTTGGCGTGGTCCTGTTCTTTTTTGGGGTGTATTTGAAGTGTTTTGGGGTCTCCGTTGGGTTTTGTTTGGTTCTCGTTGGTCATCATGGTGGAAAAGGGTAAATTGTGGTTTTTGGAGAACATCAGGTAGGTTTAGGGTGGTTTTGGGGTGGATCTATGGTTTTGGGGGATTTTCTTCCAGTTTTGGTGGTGATGCCGTTCTTGTTTGGGGTGTTTTTGACGTTTTTTGGGGTCTCTGTTGGGTTCTGTTGGGTTCTCGTTGGTCATCGTGTTGGAAAAGGGTAAATTGTGGTTTTTGGAGAAGATCAGGTAGGTTTAGGGTGGTTTTGGGGTGGATCTATGGTTTTGGTGTATTTTCTTCCAGTTTTGGTGGTGATGCCGTTCTTGTTTGGGGTTTTTTGACGTTTTTTGGGGTCTCCGTTGGATTTTGTTGGGTTCTCGTTGGTTATCATGGTGGAAAAGGGTAAATTGTGGTTTTGGAGAACATCAGGTAGGTTTAGGGTGGTTTTGGTTGGATCTATGGTTTTGGGGATTTTCTTCCAGTTTTGGTGGTGATGTCGTTCTTGTTTGGGGTGTTTTTGACGTTTTTTGGGGTCTCTGTTGGGTTTTGTTGGGTTCTCGTTGGTTATCATGGTGGAAAAGGGTAAATTGTGGGTTTTGGAGAACATCAGGTAGGTTTAGGGTGGTTTTGGGGTGGATCTATGGTTTTGGGCGTATTTTCTTCCAGTTTTGGGGGTGATGCCGATATTTTTTGGGGTGTTTTTTACGTGTTTTGGGGTCTCCATTAGGTTTTGTTGGGTTCTTGTTTGTCATTATGTTAAATAGGTGTGGATTGTGGGTTTTGGAGAACTTCAGGTAGTTTTAGGGTGTCTTTGGGGTGGATCTATGGTTTTGGGGGATTTTCTTCCAGTTTTGGTGGTGATGCCGTTCTTGTTTGGGGTGTTTTGACGTTTTTTGGGGTCTCTGTTGGGTTCTGTTGGGTTCTCGTTGGTCATCGTGTTGGAAAAGGGTAAATTGTGTTTTTTTGGAGAACATCAGGTAGGTTTAGGGTGGTTTTGGGGAGGATCTATGCTTTTGGGGGATTTTCTTCCAGTTTTGGTGGTGATGCCGTTCTTGTTTGGGGTGTTTTTGACGTGTTTTGGTGTCTCCATTAGGTTTTGTTGGGTTCTTGTTTGTCATTATGTTAAATAGGAGTGGATTGTGGGTTTTGGAGAACATCAGGTAGGTTTAGGGTGGTTTTGGGTGGATCTATGGTTTTGGGGGATTTTCTTCCAGTTTTGGTGGTGATGCCGTTCTTGGTTTGGGGTGTTTTGACGTTTTTTGGGGTCTCTGTTCGGTTCTGTTGGGTTCTCGTTGGTCATCGTGTTGGAAAGGGTAAATTGTGGGTTTTGGAGAACTTCAGGTAGGTTTAGGGGGAGTTTTCGCGTGGATTCATGGTATTTGGGGTTTTCTTCTTTTTGGGGAGTGATCCTCTCCTTTCTTCGGGTGATTTTGAAGTGTTTTGGGGTTTCCGTTGCGTTTCGTTGAATTCCTAATGTGTTTTATGGTGGTTTGGAGTGTGCTTTGGATTAGGAGAACATCAGGTAGGTTTAGGGTGTCTTTGGGGTGGATCTATGGTATTTGGGTTTTCTTCTATTTTTTGGCGTGATCCTGTTCTTTTTTGGGGTGTATTTGAAGTGTTTTGGGGTCTCCGTTGGGTTTTGTTTGGTTCTCGTTGGTCATCATGGTGGAAAAGGGTAAATTGTGGTTTTTGGAGAACATCAGGTAGGTTTAGGGTGGTTTTGGGGTGGATCTATGGTTTTGGGGGATTTTCTTCCAGTTTTGGTGGTGATGCCGTTCTTGTTTGGGGTGTTTTTGACGTTTTTTGGGTCTCTGTTGGGTTCTGTTGGGTTCTCGTTGG
The DNA here is from genome assembly GCF_964211825.1 of Aythya ferina. Classification (NCBI taxonomy): domain Eukaryota; kingdom Metazoa; phylum Chordata; class Aves; order Anseriformes; family Anatidae; genus Aythya; species Aythya ferina. The sequence goes on from NW_028180949.1 coordinate 3,076, forward strand.
TCATCGTGTTGGAAAAGGGTAAATTGTGGTTTTTGAGAAGATCAGGTAGGTTTAGGGTGGTTTTGGGGTGGATCTATGGTTTTGGTGTATTTTCTTCCAGTTTTGGTGGTGATGCCGTTCTTGTTTGGGTTTTTTTGACGTTTTTTGGGGTCTCCGTTGGATTTTTGTTGGGTTCTCGTTGGTTATCATGGTGGAAAAGGGTAAATTGTGGGTTTTGGAGAACATCAGGTAGGTTTAGGGTGGTTTTGGGTTGGATCTATGGTTTTGGGGGATTTTCTTCCAGTTTTGGTGGTGATGTCGTTCTTGTTTGGGGTGTTTTTGACGTTTTTTGGGGTCTCTGTTGGGTTTTGTTGGGTTCTCGTTGGTTATCATGGTGGAAAAGGGTAAATTGTGGGTTTTGGAGAACATCAGGTAGGTTTAGGGTGGTTTTGGGGTGGATCTATGGTTTTGGCGTATTTTCTTCCAGTTTTGGGGGTGATGCCGATATTTTTTGGGGTGTTTTTTACGTGTTTTGGGGTCTCCATTAGGTTTTGTTGGGTTCTTGTTTGTCATTATGTTAAATAGGTGTGGATTGTGGGTTTTGGAGAACTTCAGGTAGTTTTAGGGTGTCTTTGGGGTGGATCTATGGTTTTGGGGATTTTCTTCCAGTTTTGGTGGTGATGCCGTTCTTGTTTGGGTGTTTTTTGACGTTTTTTGGGGTCTCTGTTGGGTTCTGTTGGGTTCTCGTTGGTCATCGTGTTGGAAAAGGGTAAATTGTGGGTTTTGGAGAACATCAGGTAGGTTTAGGGTGGTTTTGGGGAGGATCTATGCTTTTGGGGGATTTTCTTCCAGTTTTGGTGGTGATGCCGTTCTTGTTTGGGGTGTTTTTGACGTGTTTTGGTGTCTCCATTAGGTTTTGTTGGGTTTTGTTTGTCATTATGTTAAATAGGAGTGGATTGTGGGTTTTGGAGAACATCAGGTAGGTTTAGGGTGGTTTTGGGGTGGATCTATGGTTTTGGGGGATTTTCTTCCAGTTTTGGTGGTGATGCCGTTCTTGTTTGGGGTGTTTTTGACGTTTTTTGGGGTCTCTGTTCGGTTCTGTTGGGTTCTCGTTGGTCATCGTGTTGGAAAAGGGTAAATTGTGGGTTTTGGAGAACTTCAGGTAGGTTTAGGGGGAGTTTTCGCGTGGATTCATGGTATTTGGGGTTTTCTTCTTTTTGGGGGAGTGATCCTCTCCTTTCTTCGGGTGATTTTGAAGTGTTTTGGGGTTTCCGTTGCGTTTCGTTGAATTCCTAATGTGTTTTATGGTGGTTTGGAATGTGCTTTGGGATTAGGAGAACATCAGGTAGGTTTAGGGTGTCTTTGGGGTGGATCTATGGTATTTGGGGTTTTCTTCTATTTTTTGGCGTGATCCTGTTCTTTTTTGGGGTGTATTTGAAGTGTTTTGGGGTCTCCGTTGGGTTTTGTTTGGTTCTCGTTGGTCATCATGGTGGAAAAGGGTAAATTGTGGGTTTTGGAGAACATCAGGTAGGTTTAGGGTGGTTTTGGGGTGGATCTATGGTTTGGGGGATTTTCTTCCAGTTTTGGTGGTGATGCCGTTCTTGTTTGGGGTGTTTTTGACGTTTTTTTGGGGTCTCTGTTGGGTTCTGTTGGGTTCTCGTTGGTCATCGTGTTGGAAAAGGGTAAATTGTGGGTTTTGGAGAACATCAGGTAGGTTTAGGGTGGTTTTGGGGAGGATCTATGGTTTTGGGGGATTTTCTTCCTAGTTTTGGTGGTGATGCCGTTCTTGTTTGGGGTGTTTTTGACGTGTTTTGGTGTCTCCATTAGGTTTTGTTGGGTTCTTGTTTGTCATTATGTTAAATAGGAGTGGATTGTGGGTTTTGGAGAACATCAGGTAGGTTTAGGGTGGTTTTGGGGTGGATCTATGGTTTTGGGGGATTTTCTTCCCGTTTTGGGGGTGATGCCGTTCTTGTTTGGGGTGTTTTTGACGTTTTTTGGGATCTCTGTTGGGTCTGTTGGGTTCTCGTTGGTCATCGTGTTGTAAAAGGGTAAATTGTGGGTTTTGGAGAACTTCAGGTAGGTTTAGGGGGAGTTTTCGCGTGGATTCATGGTATTTGGGGTTTTCTTTCTTTTTGGGGGAGTGATCCTCTCCTTTCTTCGGGTGATTTTGAAGTGTTTTGGGGTTTCCGTTGCGTTTCGTTGAATTCCTAATGTGTTTTATGGTGGTTTGGAGTGTGCTTTGGGATTAGGAGAACATCAGGTAGGTTTAGGGTGTCTTTGGGGTGGATCTATGGTATTTGGGGTTTTCTTCTATTTTTTGGCGTGGTCCTGTTCTTTTTTGGGGTGTATTTGAAGTGTTTTGGGGTCTCCGTTGGGTTTTTGTTTGGTTCTCGTTGGTCATCATGGTGGAAAAGGGTAAATTGTGGGTTTTGGAGAACATCAGGTAGGTTTAGGGTGGTTTTTGGGTTGGATCTATGGTTTTGGCGTATTTTCTTCCAGTTTTGGGGGTGATGCCGATATTTTTTTGGGGTGTTTTTTACGTGTTTTGGGGTCTCCATTAGGTTTTGTTGGGTTCTTGTTTGTCATTATGTTAAATAGGAGTGGATTGTGGGTTTTGGAGAACATCAGGTAGGTTTAGGGTGGTTTTGGGGTGGATCTATGGTTTTGGTGGATTTTCTTCCAGTTTTGGTGGTGATGCCGTTCTTGTTTGGGGTGTTTTTTGACGTTTTTTGGGGTCTCTGTTGGGTTCTGTTGGGTTCTCGTTGGTCATCGTGTTGGAAAAGTGTAAATTGTGGTTTTTGGAGAAGATCAGGTAGGTTTAGGGTGGTTTTGGGGTGGATCTATGGTTTTGGGGGATTTTCTTCCAGTTTTGGTGGTGATGCCGTTCTTGTTTGGGGTGTTTTTGACGTGTTTTGGTGTCTCCATTAGGTTTTGTTGGGTTCTTGTTTGTCATTATGTTAAATAGGTGTGGATTGTGGGTTTTGGAGAACATCAGGTAGGTTTAGGGTGGTTTTGGGGTGGATCTATGGTTTTGGTGGATTTTCTTCCAGTTTTGGTGGTGATGCCGTTCTTGTTTGGGGTGTTTTTGACGTTTTTTGGGGTCTCTGTTGGGTTCTGTTGGGTTCTCGTTGGTCATCGTGTTGGAAAAGGGTAAATTGTGGTTTTTGGAGAACATCAGGTAGGTTTAGGGTGTCTTTGGGGTGGATCTATGGTTTTGGCGTATTTTCTTCCAGTTTTGGGGGTGATGCCGTTCTTGTTTGGGGTGTTTTTGACGTTTTTTGGGATCTCTGTTGGGTTCTGTTGGGTTCTCGTTGGTCATCGTGTTGTAAAAGTGTAAATTGTGGGTTTTGGAGAACTTCAGGTAGGTTTAGGGGGAGTTTTCGCGTGGATTCATGGTATTTGGGGTTTTTTTCTTTTTGGGGGAGTGATCCTCTCCTTTCTTCGGGTGATTTTGAAGTGTTTTGGGGTTTCCGTTGCGTTTCGTTGAATTCCTAATGTGTTTTATGGTGGTTTGGAGTGTGCTTTGGGATTAGGAGAACATCAGGTAGGTTTAGGGTGTCTTTGGGGTGGATCTATGGTATTTGGGGTTTTCTTCTATTTTTTGGCGTGATCCTGTTCTTTTTTGGGATGTATTTGAAGTGTTTTGGGGTCTCCGTTGGGTTTTGTTTGGTTCTCGTTGGTCATCATGGTGGAAAAGGATAAATTGTGGGTTTTGGAGAACATCAGGTAGGTTTAGGGTGGTTTTGGGGTGGATCTATGGTTTTGGGGGATTTTCTTCCAGTTTTGGGGGTGATGCCGTTCTTGTTTGGGGTGTTTTTGACGTTTTTTGGGGTCTCTGTTGGGTTCTGTTGGGTTCTCGTTGGTCATCGTGTTGGAAAAGGGTAAATTGTGGTTTTTGGAGAACATCAGGTAGGTTTAGGGTGGTTTTGGGGTGGATCTATGGTTTTGGGGGATTTTCTTCCAGTTTTGGGGGTGATGCCGTTCTTGTTTGGGGTGTTTTTGACGTTTTTTGGGGTCTCTGTTGGGTTCTGTTGGGTTCTCGTTGGTCATCGTGTTGGAAAAGGGTAAATTGTGTTTTTTGGAGAACATCAGGTAGGTTTAGGGTGTCTTTGGGGTGGATCTATGGTTTTGGGGGATTTTCTTCCAGTTTTGGTGGTGATGCCGTTCTTGTTTGGGGTGTTTTTGACGTTTTTTGGGGTCTCTGTTGGGTTCTGTTGGGTTCTCGTTGGTCATCGTGTTGGAAAAGGGTAAATTGTGGTTTTTGGAGAACATCAGGTAGGTTTAGGGTGGTTTTGGGGTGGATCTATGGTTTTGGGGGATTTTCTTCCAGTTTTGGTGGTGATGCCGTTCTTGTTTGGGGTGTTTTTGACGTTTTTTGGGGTCTCTGTTGGGTTCTGTTGGGTTCTCGTTGGTCATCGTGTTGGAAAAGGGTAAATTATGGTTTTTGGAGAAGATCAGGTAGGTTTAGGGTGTCTTTGGGGTGGATCTATGGTTTTGGGGGATTTTCTTCCAGTTTTGGTGGTGATGCCGTTCTTGTTTGGGGTGTTTTTGACGTTTTTTGGGGTCTCTGTTGGGTTCTGTTGGGTTCTCGTTGGTCATCGTGTTGGAAAAGTGTAAATTGTGGTTTTTGGAGAACATCAGGTAGGTTTAGGGTGGTTTTGGGGTGGATCTATGGTTTTGGGGGATTTTCTTCCAGTTTTGGTGGTGATGCCGTTCTTGTTTGGGGTGTTTTTGACGTGTTTTGGTGTCTCCATTAGGTTTTGTTGGGTTCTTGTTTGTCATTATGTTAAATAGGTGTGGATTGTGGGTTTTGGAGAACATCAGGTAGGTTTAGGGTGGTTTTGGGGTGGATCTATGGTTTTGGTGGATTTTCTTCCAGTTTTGGTGGTGATGCCGTTCTTGTTTGGGGTGTTTTTGACGTGTTTTGGTGTCTCCATTAGGTTTTGTTGGGTTCTTGTTTGTCATTATGTTAAATAGGAGTGGATTGTGGGTTTTGGAGAACATCAGGTAGGTTTAGGGTGGTTTTGGGGTGGATCTATGGTTTTGGGGGATTTTCTTCCAGTTTTGGTGGTGATGCCGTTCTTGTTTGGGGTGTTTTTGACGTTTTTTGGGGTCTCTGTTCGGTTCTGTTGGGTTCTCGTTGGTCATCGTGTTGGAAAAGGGTAAATTGTGGGTTTTGGAGAACTTCAGGTAGGTTTAGGGGGAGTTTTCGCGTGGATTCATGGTATTTGGGGTTTTCTTCTTTTTGGGGGAGTGATCCTCTCCTTTCTTCGGGTGATTTTGAAGTGTTTTGGGGTTTCCGTTGCGTTTCGTTGAATTCCTAATGTGTTTTATGGTGGTTTGGAATGTGCTTTGGGATTAGGAGAACATCAGGTAGGTTTAGGGTGTCTTTGGGGTGGATCTATGGTATTTGGGGTTTTCTTCTATTTTTTGGCGTGATCCTGTTCTTTTTTGGGGTGTATTTGAAGTGTTTTGGGGTCTCCGTTGGGTTTTGTTTGGTTCTCGTTGGTCATCATGGTGGAAAAGGGTAAATTGTGGGTTTTGGAGAACATCAGGTAGGTTTAGGGTGGTTTTGGGGTGGATCTATGGTTTTGGGGGATTTTCTTCCAGTTTTGGTGGTGATGCCGTTCTTGTTTGGGGTGTTTTTGACGTTTTTTGGGGTCTCTGTTGGGTTCTGTTGGGTTCTCGTTGGTCATCGTGTTGGAAAAGGGTAAATTGTGGGTTTTGGAGAACATCAGGTAGGTTTAGGGTGGTTTTGGGGTGGATCTATGGTTTTGGGGGATTTTCTTCCCGTTTTGGGGGTGATGCCGTTCTTGTTTGGGGTGTTTTTGACGTTTTTTGGGATCTCTGTTGGGTTCTGTTGGGTTCTCGTTGGTCATCGTGTTGTAAAAGGGTAAATTGTGGGTTTTGGAGAACTTCAGGTAGGTTTAGGGGGAGTTTTCGCGTGGATTCATGGTATTTGGGGTTTTCTTCTTTTTGGGGGAGTGATCCTCTCCTTTCTTCGGGTGATTTTGAAGTGTTTTGGGGTTTCCGTTGCGTTTCGTTGAATTCCTAATGTGTTTTATGGTGGTTTGGAGTGTGCTTTGGGATTAGGAGAACATCAGGTAGGTTTAGGGTGTCTTTGGGGTGGATCTATGGTATTTGGGGTTTTCTTCTATTTTTTGGCGTGGTCCTGTTCTTTTTTGGGGTGTATTTGAAGTGTTTTGGGGTCTCCGTTGGGTTTTGTTTGGTTCTCGTTGGTCATCATGGTGGAAAAGGGTAAATTGTGGGTTTTGGAGAACATCAGGTAGGTTTAGGGTGGTTTTGGGTTGGATCTATGGTTTTGGCGTATTTTCTTCCAGTTTTGGGGGTGATGCCGATATTTTTTGGGGTGTTTTTTACGTGTTTTGGGGTCTCCATTAGGTTTTGTTGGGTTCTTGTTTGTCATTATGTTAAATAGGAGTGGATTGTGGGTTTTGGAGAACATCAGGTAGGTTTAGGGTGGTTTTGGGGTGGATCTATGGTTTTGGTGGATTTTCTTCCAGTTTTGGTGGTGATGCCGTTCTTGTTTGGGGTGTTTTTGACGTTTTTTGGGGTCTCTGTTGGGTTCTGTTGGGTTCTCGTTGGTCATCGTGTTGGAAAAGTGTAAATTGTGGTTTTTGGAGAAGATCAGGTAGGTTTAGGGTGGTTTTGGGGTGGATCTATGGTTTTGGGGGATTTTCTTCCAGTTTTGGTGGTGATGCCGTTCTTGTTTGGGGTGTTTTTGACGTGTTTTGGTGTCTCCATTAGGTTTTGTTGGGTTCTTGTTTGTCATTATGTTAAATAGGTGTGGATTGTGGGTTTTGGAGAACATCAGGTAGGTTTAGGGTGGTTTTGGGGTGGATCTATGGTTTTGGTGGATTTTCTTCCAGTTTTGGTGGTGATGCCGTTCTTGTTTGGGGTGTTTTTGACGTTTTTTGGGGTCTCTGTTGGGTTCTGTTGGGTTCTCGTTGGTCATCGTGTTGGAAAAGGGTAAATTGTGGTTTTTGGAGAACATCAGGTAGGTTTAGGGTGTCTTTGGGGTGGATCTATGGTTTTGGCGTATTTTCTTCCAGTTTTGGGGGTGATGCCGTTCTTGTTTGGGGTGTTTTTGACGTTTTTTGGGATCTCTGTTGGGTTCTGTTGGGTTCTCGTTGGTCATCGTGTTGTAAAAGTGTAAATTGTGGGTTTTGGAGAACTTCAGGTAGGTTTAGGGGGAGTTTTCGCGTGGATTCATGGTATTTGGGGTTTTCTTCTTTTTGGGGGAGTGATCCTCTCCTTTCTTCGGGTGATTTTGAAGTGTTTTGGGGTTTCCGTTGCGTTTCGTTGAATTCCTAATGTGTTTTATGGTGGTTTGGAGTGTGCTTTGGGATTAGGAGAACATCAGGTAGGTTTAGGGTGTCTTTGGGGTGGATCTATGGTATTTGGGGTTTTCTTCTATTTTTTGGCGTGATCCTGTTCTTTTTTGGGATGTATTTGAAGTGTTTTGGGGTCTCCGTTGGGTTTTGTTTGGTTCTCGTTGGTCATCATGGTGGAAAAGGATAAATTGTGGGTTTTGGAGAACATCAGGTAGGTTTAGGGTGGTTTTGGGGTGGATCTATGGTTTTGGGGGATTTTCTTCCAGTTTTGGGGGTGATGCCGTTCTTGTTTGGGGTGTTTTTGACGTTTTTTGGGGTCTCTGTTGGGTTCTGTTGGGTTCTCGTTGGTCATCGTGTTGGAAAAGGGTAAATTGTGTTTTTTGGAGAACATCAGGTAGGTTTAGGGTGTCTTTGGGGTGGATCTATGGTTTTGGGGGATTTTCTTCCAGTTTTGGTGGTGATGCCGTTCTTGTTTGGGGTGTTTTTGACGTTTTTTGGGGTCTCTGTTGGGTTCTGTTGGGTTCTCGTTGGTCATCGTGTTGGAAAAGGGTAAATTGTGGTTTTTGGAGAACATCAGGTAGGTTTAGGGTGGTTTTGGGGTGGATCTATGGTTTTGGGGGATTTTCTTCCAGTTTTGGTGGTGATGCCGTTCTTGTTTGGGGTGTTTTTGACGTTTTTTGGGGTCTCTGTTGGGTTCTGTTGGGTTCTCGTTGGTCATCGTGTTGGAAAAGGGTAAATTATGGTTTTTGGAGAAGATCAGGTAGGTTTAGGGTGTCTTTGGGGTGGATCTATGGTTTTGGGGGATTTTCTTCCAGTTTTGGTGGTGATGCCGTTCTTGTTTGGGGTGTTTTTGACGTTTTTTGGGGTCTCTGTTGGGTTCTGTTGGGTTCTCGTTGGTCATCGTGTTGGAAAAGTGTAAATTGTGGTTTTTGGAGAACATCAGGTAGGTTTAGGGTGGTTTTGGGGTGGATCTATGGTTTTGGGGATTTTCTTCCAGTTTTGGTGGTGATGCCGTTCTTGTTTGGGGTGTTTTTGACGTGTTTTGGTGTCTCCATTAGGTTTTGTTGGGTTCTTGTTTGTCATTATGTTAAATAGGTGTGGATTGTGGGTTTTGGAGAACATCAGGTAGGTTTAGGGTGGTTTTGGGGTGGATCTATGGTTTTGGTGGATTTTCTTCCAGTTTTGGTGGTGATGCCGTTCTTGTTTGGGGTGTTTTTGACGTTTTTTGGGGTCTCTGTTGGGTTCTGTTGGGTTCTCGTTGGTCATCGTGTTGGAAAAGGGTAAATTGTGGTTTTTGGAGAACATCAGGTAGGTTTAGGGTGTCTTTGGGGTGGATCTATGGTTTTGGCGTATTTTCTTCAGTTTTGGGGGTGATGCCGTTCTTGTTTGGGGTGTTTTTGACGTTTTTTGGGATCTCTGTTGGGTTCTGTTGGGTTCTCGTTGGTCATCGTGTTGTAAAAGGGTAAATTGTGGGTTTTGGAGAACTTCAGGTAGGTTTAGGGGGAGTTTTCGCGTGGATTCATGGTATTTGGGGTTTCTTCTTTTGGGGAGTGATCCTCTCCTTTCTTCGGGTGATTTTGAAGTGTTTTGGGGTTTCCGTTGCGTTTCGTTGAATTCCTAATGTGTTTTATGGTGGTTTGGAGTGTGCTTTGGGATTAGGAGAACATCAGGTAGGTTTAGGGTGTCTTTGGGGTGGATCTATGGTATTTGGGTTTTCTTCTATTTTTTGGCGTGATCCTGTTCTTTTTTGGGGTGTATTTGAAGTGTTTTGGGGTCTCCGTTGGGTTTTGTTTGTTTCTCGTTGGTCATCATGGTGGAAAAGGGTAAATTGTGGGTTTTGGAGAACATCAGGTAGGTTTAGGGTGGTTTTGGGGTGGATCTATGGTTTTGGGGGATTTTCTTCCAGTTTTGGGGGTGATGCCGATATTTTTTGGGCTGTTTTTTACGTGTTTTGGGGTCTCCATTAGGTTTTGTTGGGTTCTTGTTTGTCATTATGTTAAATAGGAGTGGATTGTGGGTTTTGGAGAACATCAGGTAGGTTTAGGGTGGTTTTGGGGTGGATCTATGGTTTTGGGGGATTTTCTTCCAGTTTTGGTGGTGATGCCGTTCTTGTTTGGGGTGTTTTTGACGTTTTTTGGGGTCTCTGTTGGGTTCTGTTGGGTTCTCGTTGGTCATCGTGTTGGAAAAGTGTAAATTGTGGTTTTTGGAGAACATCAGGTAGGTTTAGGGTGGTTTTGGGGTGGATCTATGGTTTTGGGGGATTTTCTTCCAGTTTTGGTGGTGATGCCGTTCTTGTTTGGGGTGTTTTTGACGTGTTTTGGTGTCTCCATTAGGTTTTGTTGGGTTCTTGTTTGTCATTATGTTAAATAGGTGTGGATTGTGGGTTTTGGAGAACATCAGGTAGGTTTAGGGTGGTTTTGGGGTGGATCTATGGTTTTGGTGGATTTTCTTCCAGTTTTGGTGGTGATGCCGTTCTTGTTTGGGGTGTTTTTGACGTTTTTTGGGGTCTCTGTTGGGTTCTGTTGGGTTCTCGTTGGTCATCGTGTTGGAAAAGGGTAAATTGTGGTTTTTGGAGAACATCAGGTAGGTTTAGGGTGGTTTTGGGGTGGATCTATGGTTTTGGGGGATTTTCTTCCAGTTTTGGTGGTGATGCCGTTCTTGTTTGGGGTGTTTTTGACGTTTTTTGGGGTCTCTGTTGGGTTCTGTTGGGTTCTCGTTGGTCATCGTGTTGGAAAAGGGTAAATTATGGTTTTTGGAGAAGATCAGGTAGGTTTAGGGTGGTTTTGGGGTGGATCTATGGTTTTGGGGGATTTTCTTCCAGTTTTGGTGGTGATGCCGTTCTTGTTTGGGGTGTTTTTGACGTTTTTTGGGGTCTCTGTTGGGTTCTGTTGGGTTCTCGTTGGTCATCATGGTGGAAAAGGGTAAATTGTGGTTTTTGGAGAAGATCAGGTAGGTTTAGGGTGGTTTTGGGGTGGATCTATGGTTTTGGGGGATTTTCTTCCAGTTTTGGGGGTGATGCCGTTCTTGTTTGGGGTGTTTTTGACGTTTTTTGGGGTCTCTGTTGGGGTTCTGTTGGGTTCTCGTTGGTCATCGTGTTGGAAAAGGGTAAATTGTGTTTTTTGGAGAACATCAGGTAGGTTTAGGGTGTCTTTGGGGGTGGATCTATGGTTTTGGTGGATTTTTCTTCCAGTTTTGGTGGTGATGCCGTTCTTGTTTGGGGTGTTTTTGACGTTTTTTGGGATCTCTGTTGGGTTCTGTTGGGTTCTCGTTGGTCATCGTGTTGGAAAAGGGTAAATTGTGGGTTTTGGAGAACTTCAGGTAGGTTTAGGGGGAGTTTTCGCGTGGATTCATGGTATTTGGGGTTTTCTTCTTTTTGGGGAGTGATCCTCTCCTTTCTTCGGGTGATTTTGAAGTGTTTTGGGGTTTCCGTTGCGTTTCATTGAATTCCTAATGTGTTTTATGGTGGTTTGGAGCGTGCTTTGGGATTAGGAGAACATCAGGTAGGTTTAGGGTGGTTTTGGGGTGGATCTATGGTATTTGGGGTTTTCTTCTATTTTTGGCGTGATCCTGTTCTTTTTTGGGGTGTATTTGAAGTGTTTTGGGGTCTCCGTTGGGTTTTGTTTGGTTCTCGTTGGTCATCATGGTGGAAAAGGGTAAATTGTGGGTTTTGGAGAACATCAGGTAGGTTTAGGGTGGTTTTGGGGTGGATCTATGGTTTTGGGGGATTTTCTTCCAGTTTTGGTGGTGATGCCGTTCTTGTTTGGGGTGTTTTTGACGTTTTTTGGGGTCTCTGTTGGGTTCTGTTGGGTTCTCGTTGGTCATCGTGTTGGAAAAGGGTAAATTGTGGTTTTTGGAGAACATCAGGTAGGTTTAGGGTGTCTTTGGGGTGGATCTATGGTTTTGGGGGATTTTCTTCCAGTTTTGGTGGTGATGCCGTTCTTGTTTGGGGTGTTTTTGACGTGTTTTGGTGTCTCCATTAGGTTTTGTTGGGTTCTTGTTTGTCATTATGTTAAATAGGTGTGGATTGTGGGTTTTGGAGAACATCAGGTAGGTTTAGGGTGGTTTTGGGGTGGATCTATGGTTTTGGGGGATTTTCTTCCAGTTTTGGGGGTGATGCCGTTCTTGTTTGGGGTGTTTTTGACGTTTTTTGGGGTCTCCGTTGGGTTTTGTTGGGTTCTCGTTGGTTATCATGGTGGAAAAGGGTAAATTGTGGGTTTTGGAGAACATCAGGTAGGTTTAGGGTGGTTTTGGGGTGGATCTATGGTTTTGGGGATTTTCTTCCAGTTTTGGGGGTGATGCGATATTTTTTGGGGTGTTTTTTACGTGTTTTGGTGTCTCCATTAGGTTTTGTTGGGTTCTTGTTTGTCATTATGTTAAATAGGAGTGGATTGTGGGTTTTGGAGAACATCAGGTAGGTTTAGGGTGGTTTTGGGGTGGATCTATGGTTTTGGGGGATTTTCTTCCAGTTTTGGTGGTGATGCCGTTCTTGTTTGGGGTGTTTTTGACGTTTTTTGGGGTCTCTGTTGGGTTCTGTTGGGTTCTCGTTGGTCATCGTGTTGGAAAAGGGTAAATTGTGTTTTTTGGAGAACATCAGGTAGGTTTAGGGTGTCTTTGGGGTGGATCTATGGTTTTGGGGGATTTTCTTCCAGTTTTGGTGGTGATGCCGTTCTTGTTTGGGGTGTTTTTGACGTGTTTTGGTGTCTCCATTAGGTTTTGTTGGGTTCTTGTTTGTCATTATGTTAAATAGGTGTGGATTGTGGGTTTTGGAGAAGATCAGGTAGGTTTAGGGTGGTTTTGGGGTGGATCTATGGTTTTGGGGGATTTTCTTCCAGTTTTGGGGGTGATGCCGTTCTTGTTTGGGGTGTTTTTGACGTTTTTTTGGGGTCTCTGTTGGGTTCTGTTGGGTTCTCGTTGGTCATCGTGTTGGAAAAGGGTAAATTGTGGTTTTTGGAGAACATCAGGTAGGTTTAGGGTGTCTTTGGGGTGGATCTATGGTTTTGGCGTATTTTCTTCCAGTTTTGGGGGTGATGCCATTCTTGTTTGGGGTGTTTTTGACGTTTTTTGGGATCTCTGTTGGGTTCTGTTGGGTTCTCGTTGGTCATCGTGTTGTAAAAGGGTAAATTGTGGGTTTTGGAGAACTTCAGGTAGGTTTAGGGGGAGTTTTCGCGTGGATTCATGGTATTTGGGGTTTTCTTCTTTTTGGGGGAGTGATCCTCTCCTTTCTTCGGGTGATTTTGAAGTGTTTTGGGGTTTCCGTTGCGTTTCGTTGAATTCCTAATGTGTTTTATGGTGGTTTGGAGTGTGCTTTGGGATTAGGAGAACATCAGGTAGGTTTAGGGTGTCTTTGGGGTGGATCTATGGTATTTGGGGTTTTCTTCTATTTTTTGGCGTGGTCCTGTTCTTTTTTGGGGTGTATTTGAAGTGTTTTGGGGTCTCCGTTGGGTTTTGTTTGGTTCTCGTTGGTCATCATGGTGGAAAAGGGTAAATTGTGGGTTTTGGAGAACATCAGGTAGGTTTAGGGTGGTTTTGGGGTGGATCTATGGTTTTGGGGGATTTTCTTCCAGTTTTGGTGGTGATGCCGTTCTTGTTTGGGGTGTTTTTGACGTTTTTTGGGGTCTCTGTTGGGTTCTGTTGGGTTCTCGTTGGTCATCGTGTTGGAAAAGGGTAAATTGTGTTTTTTGGAGAACATCAGGTAGGTTTAGGGTGGTTTTGGGGTGGATCTATGGTTTTGGGGGATTTTCTTCCAGTTTTGGTGGTGATGCCGTTCTTGTTTGGGGTGTTTTTGACGTGTTTTGGTGTCTCCATTAGGTTTTGTTGGGTTCTTGTTTGTCATTATGTTAAATAGGTGTGGATTGTGGGTTTTGGAGAAGATCAGGTAGGTTTAGGGTGGTTTTGGGGTGGATCTATGGTTTTGGGGGATTTTCTTCCAGTTTTGGTGGTGATGCCGTTCTTGTTTGGGGTGTTTTTGACGTTTTTTGGGGTCTCTGTTGGGTTCTGTTGGGTTCTCGTTGGTCATCATGTTGGAAAAGGGTAAATTGTGTTTTTTGGAGAACATCAGGTAGGTTTAGGGTGTCTTTGGGGTGGATCTATGGTTTTGGTGGATTTTCTTCCAGTTTTGGTGGTGATGCCGTTCTTGTTTGGGGTGTTTTTGACGTTTTTTGGGGTCTCTGTTGGGTTCTGTTGGGTTCTCGTTGGTCATCGTGTTGGAAAAGGGTAAATTGTGGGTTTTGGAGAACTTCAGGTAGGTTTAGGGGGAGTTTTCGCGTTGATTCATGGTATTTGGGGTTTTCTTCTTTTTGGGGGAGTGATCCTCTCCTTTCTTCGGGTGATTTTGAAGTGTTTTGGTGTTTCCGTTGCGTTTCATTGAATTCCTAATGTGTTTTATGGTGGTTTGGAGCGTGCTTTGGGATTAGGAGAACATCAGGTAGGTTTAGGGTGTCTTTGGGGTGGATCTATGGTATTTGGGGTTTTCTTCTATTTTTTGGCGTGATCCTGTTCTTTTTTGGGGTGTATTTGAAGTGTTTTGGGGTCTCCGTTGGGTTTTGTTTGGTTCTCGTTGGTCATCATGGTGGAAATGGGTAAATTGTGGGTTTTGGAGAAGATCAGGTAGGTTTAGGGTGGTTTTGGGGTGGATCTATGGTTTTGGGGGATTTTCTTCCAGTTTTGGTGGTGATGCCGTTCTTGTTTGGGGTGTTTTTGACGTGTTTTGGTGTCTCCATTAGGTTTTGTTGGGTTCTTGTTTTTCATTATGTTAAATAGGTGTGGATTGTGGTTTTTGGAGAAGATCAGGTAGGTTTAGGGTGGTTTTGGGGTGGATCTATGGTTTTGGGGGATTTTCTTCCAGTTTTGGTGGTGATGCCGTTCTTGTTTGGGGTGTTTTTGACGTTTTTTGGGGTCTCTGTTGGGTTCTGTTGGGTTCTCGTTGGTCATCGTGTTGGAAAAGGGTAAATTGTGGTTTTTGGAGAAGATCAGGTAGGTTTAGGGTGGTTTTGGGGTGGATCTATGGTTTTGGGGGATTTTCTTCCAGTTTTGGGGGTGATGCCGTTCTTGTTTGGGGTGTTTTTGACGTTTTTTGGGGTCTCCGTTGGGTTTTGTTGGGTTCTCGTTGGTTATCATGGTGGAAAAGGGTAAATTGTGGGTTTTGGAGAACATCAGGTAGGTTTAGGGTGGTTTTGGGGTGGATCTATGGTTTTGGGGGATTTTCTTCCAGTTTTGGGGGTGATGCCGTTCTTGTTTGGGGTGTTTTTGACGTTTTTGGGGTCTTCGTTGGATTTTGTTGCGTTCTCGTTGGTTATCATGGTGGAAAAGGGTAAATTGTGGGTTTTGGAGAACATCAGGTAGGTTTAGGGTGGTTTTGGGGTGGATCTATGGTTTTGGGGGATTTTCTTCCAGTTTTGGGGGTGATGCCGATATTTTTTGGGGTGTTTTTTACGTGTTTTGGGGTCTCCATTAGGTTTTGTTGGGTTCTTGTTTGTCATTATGTTAAATAGGAGTGGATTGTGGGTTTTGGAGAACATCAGGTAGTTTTAGGGTGGTTTTGGGGTGGATCTATGGTTTTGGGGGATTTTCTTCCAGTTTTGGTGGTGATGCCGTTCTTGTTTGGGGTGTTTTTGACGTTTTTTGGGGTCTCTGTTGGGTTCTGTTGGGTTCTCGTTGGTCATCGTGTTGGAAAAGGGTAAATTGTGTTTTTTGGAGAACATCAGGTAGGTTTAGGGTGTCTTTGGGGTGGATCTATGGTTTTGGGGGATTTTCTTCCAGTTTTGGTGGTGATGCCGTTCTTGTTTGGGGTGTTTTTGACGTGTTTTGGTGTCTCCATTAGGTTTTGTTGGGTTCTTGTTTGTCATTATGTTAAATAGGTGTGGATTGTGGGTTTTGGAGAAGATCAGGTAGGTTTAGGGTGGTTTTGGGGTGGATCTATGGTTTTGGGGGATTTTCTTCCAGTTTTGGTGGTGATGCCGTTCTTGTTTGGGGTGTTTTTGACGTTTTTTGGGGTCTCTGTTGGGTTCTGTTGGGTTCTCGTTGGTCATCGTGTTGGAAAAGGGTAAATTGTGGTTTTTGGAGAACATCAGGTAGGTTTAGGGTGTCTTTGGGGTGGATCTATGGTTTTGGCGTATTTTCTTCCAGTTTTGGGGGTGATGCCGTTCTTGTTTGGGGTGTTTTTGACGTTTTTTGGGATCTCTGTTGGGTTCTGTTGGGTTCTCGTTGGTCATCGTGTTGTAAAAGGGTAAATTGTGGGTTTTGGAGAACTTCAGGTAGGTTTAGGGGGAGTTTTCGCGTGGATTCATGGTATTTGGGGTTTTCTTCTTTTTGGGGGAGTGATCCTCTCCTTTCTTCGGGTGATTTTGAAGTGTTTTGGGGTTTCCGTTGCGTTTCGTTGAATTCCTAATGTGTTTTATGGTGGTTTGGAGTGTGCTTTGGGATTAGGAGAACATCAGGTAGGTTTAGGGTGTCTTTGGGGTGGATCTATGGTATTTGGGGTTTTCTTCTATTTTTTGGCGTGGTCCTGTTCTTTTTTGGGGTGTATTTGAAGTGTTTTGGGGTCTCCGTTGGGTTTTGTTTGGTTCTCGTTGGTCATCATGGTGGAAAAGGGTAAATTGTGGGTTTTGGAGAACATCAGGTAGGTTTAGGGTGGTTTTGGGGTGGATCTATGGTTTTGGGGGATTTTCTTCCAGTTTTGGTGGTGATGCCGTTCTTGTTTGGGGTGTTTTTGACGTTTTTTGGGGTCTCTGTTGGGTTCTGTTGGGTTCTCGTTGGTCATCGTGTTGGAAAAGGGTAAATTGTGGTTTTTGGAGAAGATCAGGTAGGTTTAGGGTGGTTTTGGGGTGGATCTATGGTTTTGGGGGATTTTCTTCCAGTTTTGGTGGTGATGCCGTTCTTGTTTGGGGTGTTTTTGACGTTTTTTGGGGTCTCTGTTGGGTTCTGTTGGGTTCTCGTTGGTCATCGTGTTGGAAAAGGGTAAATTGTGGTTTTTGGAGAAGATCAGGTAGGTTTAGGGTGGTTTTGGGGTGGATCTATGGTTTTGGGGGATTTTCTTCCAGTTTTGGGGGTGATGCCGTTCTTGTTTGGGGTGTTTTTGACGTTTTTTGGGGTCTCCGTTGGGTTTTGTTGGGTTCTCGTTGGTCATCATGGTGGAAAAGGGTAAATTGTGGGTTTTGGAGAACATCAGGTAGGTTTAGGGTGGTTTTGGGGTGGATCTATGGTTTTGGGGGATTTTCTTCCAGTTTTGGTGGTGATGCCGTTCTTGTTTGGGGTGTTTTTGACGTTTTTGGGGTCTTCGTTGGATTTTGTTGGGTTCTCGTTGGTTATCATGGTGGAAAAGGGTAAATTGTGGGTTTTGGAGAACATCAGGTAGGTTTAGGGTGGTTTTGGGGTGGATCTATGGTTTTGGGGGATTTTCTTCCAGTTTTGGGGGTGATGCCGATATTTTTTGGGGTGTTTTTTACGTGTTTTGGGGTCTCCATTAGGTTTTGTTGGGTTCTTGTTTGTCATTATGTTAAATAGGAGTGGATTGTGGGTTTTGGAGAACATCAGGTAGTTTTAGGGTGGTTTTGGTGTGGATCTATGGTTTTGGGGGATTTTCTTCCAGTTTTGGTGGTGATGCCGTTCTTGTTTGGGGTGTTTTTGACGTGTTTTTGGGTCTCCGTTTGGTTTCGTTGGGTTTTCCATGATCATCATGGTGGAAAAGTGTAAATTGTGGGTTTTGGAGAAGATCAGGTGAGTTTAGAGTTGTTTGGAGTTTGGATCCGTGCTTTTTGGGGATTTTCTTCCAGTTTTGGGGGTGATCCCGTTTTTGTTTGGGGTGTTTTTGACGTGTTTTGGGGTCTCCATTGGGTTTCGTTGGGTTTTTCGTGGTCATCATGGTGGAAAATGGTAAATTGTGGGTTTTGGAGAACATCAGGTAGGTTTAGGGTGGTTTGGGGGTGGATCTATGGTGTTGGGGGTTTTCTTTCGTTTTTGGGGGTGATCCTGTTTCTTTTCTGGGGTGTTTTTGACGTGTTTTGGGGTCTCCGTTGGGTTTCGTTGGGTTTTCCATGGTCATCATGGTGGAAAAGGGTAAATTGTGGGTTTTGGAGAAGATCAGGGTGCTTTAGGGTGGTTTTGGGGTGTATCTATGGAATTTGGGCCTTTATTCTGTTTTTTTTGGGTTGATGCTGTTCTTCTTTGCGGTGTTTCTGACGTGTTTTGCGGTCTCCGTTGGGTTTCGTTGGGTTTTCCATGGTCATCATGGTGGAAAAGTGTAAATTGTTGGTTTTGGAGAAGACCAGGTAGGTTTAGGGTGTCTTTGGGGTGGATCTATGGCTTTGGGGGTATTCTTTCGTTTTTGGGTGTGATCCTGTTCTTGTTTGCGGTGTTTTTGACGTGTTTTGGGGTCTCCGTTGGGTTTCGCTGCGTTCTCGATGGTCGTTAAGTTAAATGGGAGTGGATGGTGGGTTTTGCAGAAGATCAGGTAAGTTTAGGGTGGTTTGGGGGTTGGATCCGTGCTTTTTGGGGATTTTCGTTCATTTTTGGTTGTGATCCCGTTCTTTTTTGGGGTGTTTTTGACTTTTTTTTTGTGGTCTCCGTTGGGTTTCGTTGCGTTTTCCATGGTCATCATGGTGGAAAAGTGTGAATTTTGGGTTTTGGAGAACATCAGGTAGGTTTAGGGTGGTTTTGGGGTGGATCTATGGTTTTGAGGGGTTTTCTTCCAGTTTTGGGGGTGATCCCGTTTTTGTTTGTCGTGTTTTGGGGTGGATCTATGGAATTCGGGCCTTTATTCTGTTTTTTTGGGTGATCCTGTTTATGTTTGCGGTGTTTTTGACGTGTTTTGGGGTCTCCGTTGGGTTTCGCTGGGTTCTCGATGGTCGTTAAGTTAAATGGGAGTGGATGGTGGGTTTTGCAGAAGATCAGGTAAGTTTAGGGTGGTTTGGGGGTTGGATCCGTGCTTTTTGGGGATTTTCGTTAGTTTTTGGTTGTGATCCCGTTCTTTTTTGGGGTGTTTTTGACTTTTTTTTTGTGGTCTCCGTTGGGTTTCGTTGCGTTTTCCATGGTCATCATGGTGGAAAAGTGTAAATTGTGGGTTTTGGAGAAGATCAGGTAGGTTTAGGGTGGTTTTGGGGTGGATCTATGGTTTTGCGGGATTTTCTTCCAGTTTTGTTGTTGATCCCGTTCTTGATTGGCTGTTTTAGACGTGTTTTGGGGTCTTTGTGGGGTTTTGTTTGGTTTTCCGTGGTCATCCTAGTGGAAAAGAGTAAGTTGTGGGTTTTGGAGAACATCAGGTAGGTTTAGGGTGCTTTTCGGGAGGATATGTGGTATTTGGCATTTTGTTCTATTTTTTGTGTTAATTCTGTTCTTTTTTGGGTGTTTTTGACGTGTTTTGCGGTCTCTGTTGGGTTTCGTTAGGTTCTCGTTGGTCGTCAAGGTAAATGGGAGTGGATTGTGGGTTTTGGAGAAGATCAGGTTAGTTTACGGCGGTTTGGGGGGGAAATTCATAGTTTTTGGTGTTTTTTCTTCTGATCCCGTTCTTTTTTGGGGTGTTTTAGACGTGTTTTGGGGTCTCCGTTGGGTTTCGTTGCGTTTTCCGTGGTCATCATGGTGGAAAAGGGTAAATTGTGGGTTTTGGAGAACATCAGGTAGGTTTAGGGTGGTTTTGAGGAGGATCTATGGTTTTGAGGGGTTTTCTTCCAGCTTTTGGGTGATCCCATTCGTGTTTGCGGTGGTTTTGACGTGTTTTGGGGTCTCCGTTGGGTTTCGTTTGGTTTTCCGTGGTCATCATGGTGGAAAAGGGTAAGTTGCGGGTTTTGGAGAACATCAGGTAGGTTTAGGGGGACTTTGGGGGTGGATTCTTGGTATTTGGGGTTTTCTTCTCTTTTTTTGGGGTGATCCCTTTCTTTTTTGGGGTGTTTTAGACGTGTTTTGCGGTCTTTGTTGGGTTTC
Source organism: Aythya ferina (assembly GCF_964211825.1). Taxonomy (NCBI): domain Eukaryota; kingdom Metazoa; phylum Chordata; class Aves; order Anseriformes; family Anatidae; genus Aythya; species Aythya ferina. The sequence goes on from NW_028180949.1 coordinate 22,323, forward strand.
ATTGGGTTCTCGTTTGACGTTACGGTAAATGGGAGCGGATTGTGGGTTTTGGAGAAGATCATGTGAGTTTAGTGTGGTTTTGGGGGGCAATGCATAGTTTTTGGTGTTTTTTCTTCTGATCCCGTTCTTTTTTGGGGTGTTTTAGACGTGTTTTGGGGTCTGCGTTGGGTTTCGTTGGGTTTTCCCTGGTCATCATGGTGGAAAAGGGTAAATTGTGGGTTTTGGAGATCATCAGGTAGGTTTAGGGTGGTTTTGGGGTGGATCTATAGTTTTGGGGGTTTTCTTTCGTTTTTGGGGGTGATCCTGTTCCTTTCTGGGGTGTTTTTGAAGTGTTTTGGGATCTCCGTTGGGTTTTGTTGGGTTTTGCGTGGTCAACATGTTGGAAAAGGGTCAATTGCGGGTTTTGGAGAAGGTCAGGGTGCTTTAGGGTGGTTTTGGGGTGGATCTATGGAATTCGGGCCTTTATTCTGTTTTTTTGGGTGATCCTGTTCTTGTTTGGGGTGTTTTTGACGTGTTTTGGGGTCTCCGTTGGGTTTCGTTGGCTTCTCGTTGGTCGTTAATTTAAATGGGTTTGGATGGTGGGTTTTGGAGAAGATCTGGTGAGTTTAGAGTGTTTTGGGTGTTGGATCCGTGCTTTTTGGAGATTTTCTTCCAGTTTTGGGGGTGATCCCGTTCTTGTTTGGGGTGTTTTTGACATATTTTGGGATCTCCGTTGGGTTTTGTTGGATTTTCCGTGTTCATCGTGGTGGAAAAGGGTAAATTGTGGGTTTTGGAGAAGACCAGGTAGGTTTAGGGTGGTTTTGGGGTGGATCTATGGCTTTGGGGGTTTTCTTTCGTTTTTGGGTGTGATCCTGTTCTTGTTTGCGGTGTTTTTGACGTGTTTTGGGGTCTCCGTTTGGTTTCGTCGTGTTCTCGTTGGTCGTTAAGTTAAATGGGAGTGTATGGTGGGTTTTGCAGAAGATAAGGTGAGTTTAGAGTGGTTTGGGGGTTGGATCCGTACTTTTTGGGGATTTTCTTCCAGTTTTGGGGGTGATCCCATTCGTGTTTGCGGTGGTTTTGACGTGTTTTGGGGTCTCCGTTGGGTTTCGTTTGGTTTTCCGTGGTCATCCTAGTGGAAAAGAGTAAGTTGTGGGTTTTGGAGAACATCAGGTAGGTTTAGGGTGCTTTTCGGGAGGATATGTGGTATTTGGCATTTTGTTCTATTTTTTGGGTTAATTCTGTTCTTTTTTGGGTGTTTTTGGCGTGTTTTGCGGTCTCTGTTGGGTTTCGTTAGGTTCTCGTTGGTCGTCAAGGTAAATGGGAGTGGATTGTGGGTTTGGGAGAAGATCAGGTTAGTTTACGGTGGTTTGGGGGGAAATTCATAGTTTTTGGTGTTTTTTCTTCTGATCCCGTTCTTTTTTGGGGTGTTTTTGATGTGTTTTGGGGTCTCCGTTTGGTTTCGTTGGGTTTTTCCTGGTCATCATGGTGAAAAGGGTAAATTGTGGGTTTTGGAGAACATCAGGTAGGTTTAGGGTGGTTTTGGGGTGGATCTATAGTTTTGGGGGTTTTCTTTCGTTTTTGGGGGTGATCCTGTTCCTTTCTGGGGTGTTTTTGACGTGTTTTGGGATCTCCATTGGGTTTTGTTGGGTTTTGCGTGGTCAACATGTTGGAAAAGGGTCAATTGCGGGTTTTGGAGAAGGTCAGGGTGCTTTAGGGTGGTTTTGGGGTGGATCTATGGAATTCGGGCCTTTATTCTGTTTTTTTGGGTGATCCTGTTCTTGTTTGGGGTGTTTTTGACGTGTTTTGGGGTCTCCGTTGGGTTTCGTTGGCTTCTCGTTGGTCGTTAATTTAAATGGGTTTGGATGGTGGGTTTTGGAGAAGATCAGGTGAGTTTAGAGTGTTTTGGGTGTTGGATCCGTGCTTTTTGGAGATTTTCTTCCAGTTTTGGGGGTGATCCCGTTCTTGTTTGGGGTGTTTTTGACATATTTTGGGATCTCCGTTGGGTTTTGTTGGATTTTCCGTGTTCATCGTGGTGGAAAAGGGTAAATTGTGGGTTTTGGAGAAGACCAGGTAGGTTTAGGGTGGTTTTGGGGTGGATCTATGGCTTTGGGGGTTTTCTTTCGTTTTTGGGTGTGATCCTGTTCTTGTTTGCGGTGTTTTTGACGTGTTTTGGGGTCTCCGTTTGGTTTCGTCGTGTTCTCGTTGGTCGTTAAGTTAAATGGGAGTGTATGGTGGGTTTTGCAGAAGATAAGGTGAGTTTAGAGTGGTTTGGGGGTTGGATCCGTACTTTTTGGGGATTTTCTTCCAGTTTTGGGGGTGATCCCATTCGTGTTTGCGGTGGTTTTGACGTGTTTTGGGGTCTCCGTTGGGTTTCGTTTGGTTTTCCGTGGTCATCCTAGTGGAAAAGAGTAAGTTGTGGGTTTTGGAGAACATCAGGTAGGTTTAGGGTGCTTTTCGGGAGGATATGTGGTATTTGGCATTTTGTTCTATTTTTTGGGTTAATTCTGTTCTTTTTTGGGTGTTTTTGGCGTGTTTTGCGGTCTCTGTTTGGTTTCGTTAGGTTCTCGTTGGTCGTCAAGGTAAATGGGAGTGGATTGTGGGTTTGGGAGAAGATCAGGTTAGTTTACGGTGGTTTGGGGGGAAATTCATAGTTTTTGGTGTTTTTTCTTCTGATCCCGTTCTTTTTTGGGGTGTTTTTGATGTGTTTTGGGGTCTCCGTTTGGTTTCGTTGGGTTTTTCCTGGTCATCATGGTGAAAAGGGTAAATTGTGGGTTTTGGAGAACATCAGGTAGGTTTAGGGTGGTTTTGGGGTGGATCTATAGTTTTGGGGGTTTTCTTTCGTTTTTGGGGGTGATCCTGTTCCTTTCTGGGGTGTTTTTGACGTGTTTTGGGATCTCCATTGGGTTTTGTTGGGTTTTGCGTGGTCAACATGTTGGAAAAGGGTCAATTGTGGGTTTTGGAGAAGGTCAGGGTGCTTTAGGGTGGTTTTGGGGTGGATCTATGGAATTCGGGCCTTTATTCTGTTTTTTTTGGGTGATCCTGTTCTTGTTTGGGGTGTTTTTGACGTGTTTTGGGGTCTCCGTTGGGTTTCGTTGGGTTCTCGTTGGTCGTTAAGTTAAATGGGAGTGGATGGTGGGTTTTGCAGAAGATCAGGTGAGTTTAGGGTGGTTTGGGGGTTGGATCCGTGCTTTTTGGGGATTTTCTTCCAGTTTGGGGGGTGATCCCGTTTTTGTTTGGGGTGTTTTTGACGTGTTTTTGGGTCTCCGTTGGGTTTCGTTGGGTTTTCCATGGTCATCATGGTGGAAAAGTGTAAATTGTGGGTTTTGGAGAAGATCAGGTAGGTTTAGGGTGGTTTTGGGTTGGATATATGGTTTTGGGGGATTTTCTTCCAGTTTTTGGGTGATCCCATTCGTGTTTGCGGTGGTTTTGCCTGTTTTGCGGTCTCGGTTGGGTTTCTTTTGGTTTTCCGTGGTCATCATGGTGGAAAAGGGTAAGTTGCGGGATTTGGAGAACATCAGGTAGGTTTGGGGGGACTTTGGGGATGGATTCTTGGTATTTGGGGTTTTCTTCTCTTTTTTTTGGGGTGATCCCTTTCTTTTTTGGGGAATTTGACGTGTTTTGCGGTCTTTTTTTGGGTTTCATTGGGTTCTCGTTTGACGTTAAGGGAAATGGGATCGGATTGTGGGTTTTGGAGAAGATCATGTGAGTTTAGTGTGGTTTTGGGGGGAAATTTATAGTTTTTGGTGTTTTTTCTTCTGATCCCGTTCTTTTTTGGGGTGTTTTAGACGTGTTTTGGGGTCTCCGTTGGGTTTCGTTGCGTTTTCCGTGGTCATCATGGTGGAAAAGGGTAAATTGTGGGTTTTGGAGAACATCAGGTAGGTTTATGGTGGTTTTGAGGAGGATCTATAGTTTTGAGGGGTTTTCTTCCAGATTTGGGGGTGATCCCGTTCTTGTTTGGGGTGTTTTTGACGTGTTTTGGGGTCTCCATTGGGTTTTGTTTGGTTTTCCGTGGACATCATGTTGGAAAAGTGTAAGTTGTGGGTTTTGGAGAACATCAGGTAGGTTTGGGGGGACTTTGGGGGTGGATTCTTGGTTTTTGGGGTTTTCTTCTCTTTTTTTGGGGTGATCCCTTTCTTTTTTGGGGTGTTTTTGACGTGTTTTGCGGTCTTTTTTTGGGTTTCATTGGGTTCTCGTTTGACGTTAAGGTAAATGGGAGCGGATTGTGGGTTTTGGAGAAGATCATGTGAGTTTAGTGTGGTTTTGGGGGGCAATGCATAGTTTTTGGTGTTTTTTCTTCTGATCCCGTTCTTTTTTGGGGTGTTTTAGACGTGTTTTGGGGTCTCCGTTGGGTTTCGTTGGGTTTTCCCTGGTCATCATGGTGGAAAAGGGTAAATTGTGGGTTTTGGAGATCATCAGGTAGGTTTAGGGTGGTTTTGGGGTGGATCTATAGTTTTGGGGGTTTTCTTTCGTTTTTGGGGGTGATCCTGTTCCTTTCTGGGGTGTTTTTGACGTGTTTTGGGGTCTCCGTTAGGTTTCGTTGGGTTCTCGTTGGTCGTTAATTTAAATGGGTGTGGATTGTGGGTTTTGCAGAAGATCAGGTGAGTTTAGAGTGGTTTGGGGGTTGGATCCGTGCTTTTTGGGGATTTTCTTCCAGTTTTGGGGGTGATCCCGTTTTTGTTTGGGGTGTTTTTGACGTGTTTTGGGGTCTCCGTTGGGTTTCGTTTGGTTTTCCATGGTCATCATGGTGGAAAACTGTAAATTGTGGGTTTTGGAGAAGATCAGGTAGGTGTAGGGTGGTTTGGGGGTGGATCTATGGTTTTGGGGGTTTTCTTTCGTTTTTGGGGGTGATCCTGTTTCTTTTCTGGGGTGTTTTTGACGTGTTTTGGGGGCTCTGTTGGGTTTCGTTGGGTTTTCCATGGTCATCATGGTGGAAAAGGGTAAATTGTGGGTTTTGGAGAAGACCAGGGTGCTTTAGGGTGGTTTTGGGGTGGATCTATGGAATTTGGGCCTTTATTCTGTTTTTTGGGTTGATCCTGTTCTTCTTTGCGGTGTTTCTGACGTGTTTTGGGGTCTCCGTTGGGTTTCGTTGGGTTTTCCATGGTCATCATGGTGGAAAAGGGTAAATTGTGCGTTTTGGAGAACATCAGGTAGGTTTAGGGTGGTTTTGGGGTGGATCTATAGTTTTGAGGGGTTTACTTCCAGTTTTGGGGGTGATCCCTTTCTTTTTTGGGGTGTTTTTGACGTGTTTTGGGGTCTCCGTTGGGTTTCGTTGGCTTCTCGTTGGTCGTTAATTTAAATGGGTGTGGATTGTGGGTTTTGGAGAAGATCAGGTGAGTTTAGTGTGTTTTGGGGGGGAAATTCATAGTTTTTGGTGTTTTTTCTTCTGATCCCGTTCTTTTTTGGGGTGTTTTTGACGTGTTTTGGGGTCTCCGTTGGGTTTCGTTGGGTTTTCCATGGTCATCATGGTGGAAAAGGGTAAATTGTGGGTTTTGGAGAAGATCAGGTAGGTTTAGGGTGGTTTTGAGGTGGATCTATGGTTTTGAGGGGTTTTCTTCCAGTTTTGGGGGTGATCCCGTTCTTGTTTGGGTTTTTTTTTTGACGTGTTTTGGGGTCTCCGTTGGGTTTCGTTGGCTTCTCGTTGGTCGTTAATTTAAATGGGTTTGGATTGCGGGTTTTGGAGAAGATCATGTCAGTTTAGAGTGGTTTGGGGGTTGGATCCGTGCTTTTTGGGGATTTTCTTCTAGTTTTGGGGGTGATCCTGTTTCTTTTTTGGGGTGTTTTTGACATATTTTGGGGTCTCCGTTGGGTTTTGTTGGGTTTTCCGTGTTCATCGTGGTGGAAAATGCTAAATTGTGGGTTTTCGAGAAGATCAGGTAGGTTTAGGGTGGTTTTGGGGTGGATCCATGGTGTTGGGGGTTTTCTTTCGTTTTCGGGGGTGATCCTGTTCCTTTCTGGGGTGTTTTTGACGTGTTTTGGGGGCTCTGTTGGGTTTCGTTGGGTTTTCCTTGGTCATCATGTTGGAAAAGGGTCAATTGTGGGTTTTGGAGAACATCAGGTAGGTTTAGGGTGGTTTTGGGGTGGATCTATGGAATTTGGGCCTTTATTCTGTTTTTTGGGATGATCCTGGTCTTGTTTGCATTGTTTTTGACGTGTTTTGGGGTCTCCGTTGGGTTTCGTTGGGTTCTCGTTGGTCGTTAAGTTAAATGGGAGTGGATGGTGGGTTTTGCAGAAGATCAGGTGAGTTTAGGGTGGTTTGGGGGTTGGATCCGTGCTTTTTGGGGATTTTCTTCCAGTTTTGGGGGTGATGCCGTTCTTTTTTGGGGTGTTTTTGTCGTTTTTTGGGGTCTCCATTGGGTTTCGTTGGGTTTTCCATGGTCATCATGGTTGAAAATGGTAAATTGTGGGTTTTGGAGAAGATCAGGTAGGTTTAGGGTGGTTTTGGGTTGGATCTATGGTTTTGGGTTATTTTCTTCCAGTTTTGTTGTTGATCCCGTTCTTGATTGGCTGTTTTAGACGTGTTTTGGGGTCTCCGTTGGGTTTCGTTTGGTTTTCCGTGGTCATCCTAGTGGAAAAGAGTAAGTTGTGGGTTTTGGAGAACATCAGGTAGGTTTAGGGTGCTTTTCGGGAGGATATGTGGTATTTGGCATTTTGTTCTATTTTTTGGGTTAATTCTGTTCTTTTTTGGGTGTTTTTGGCGTGTTTTGCGGTCTCTGTTGGGTTTCGTTAGGTTCTCGTTGGTCGTCAAGGTAAATGGGAGTGGATTGTGGGTTTTGGAGAAGATCAGGTTAGTTTACGGCGGTTTGGGGGGGAAATTCATAGTTTTTGGTGTTTTTTCTTCTGATCCCGTTCTTTTTTGGGGTGTTTTAGATGTGTTTTGGGGTCTCCGTTGGGTTTCGTTGGGTTTTCCGTGGTCATCATGGTGGAAAAGGGTAAATTGTGGGTTTTGGAGAACATCAGGTAGGTTTAGGGTGGTTTTGAGGTGGATCTATAGTTTTGAGGGGTTTTCTTTCAGTTTTTGAGTGATCCCATTCGTGTTTGCGGTGATTTTGACGTGTTTTGGGGTCTCCGTTGGGTTTCGTTTGGTTTTCCGTGGTCATCATGGTGGAAAAGGGTACGTTGCGGGTTTTGGAGAACATCAGGTAGGTTTGGGGGGACTTTGGGGGTGGATTCTTGGTATTTGGGGTTTTCTTTTCTTTTTTTGGGGTGATCCCTTTCTTTTTTGGAGTTTTTTTGACGTGTTTTGCGGTCTTTGTTGGGTTTCATTGGGTTCTGGTTTGACGTTAATGTAAATGGGAGCGGATTGTGGGTTTTGGAGAAGATCATGTGAGTTTAGTGTGGTTTTTGTGGGGCAATTCATAGTTTTTGGTGTTTTTTCTTCTGATCCCGTTCTTTTTTGGGGTGTTTTAGATGTGTTTTGGGGTCTGCGTTGGGTTTCGTTGGGTTTTCCCTGGTCATCATGGTGGAAAAGGGTAAATTGTGGGTTTTGGAGAACATCAGGTAGGTTTAGGGTGGTTTTGGGGTGGATCTATAGTTTTGGGGGGTTTCTTTCGTTTTTGGGTGTGATCCTGTTCTTGTTTGCGGTGTTTTTGACGTGTTTTGGGGTCTCCGTTGGGTTTCGTTGGGTTCTCGTTGGTCGTTAATTTAAATGGGTGTGGATTGTGGGTTTTGCAGAAGATCAGGTGAGTTTAGAGTGGTTTGGGGGTTGGATCCGTGCTTTTGGGGGATTTTCTTCCAGTTTTGGCGGTGATCCCGTTTTTGTTTGGGGTGTTTCTGACGTGTTTTGGGGTCTCCATTGGGTTTTGTTGGGTTTTCCATGGTCATCATGGTGGAAATGCATAAATGGTGGGTTTTGGAGAAGATCAGGTAGGTTTAGGATGGTTTTGGGGTGGATCTATGGTTTTGGGGGATTTTCTTCCAGTTTTTGGGTGATCCCGTTCGTGTTTGCGGTGATTTTGACATGTTTTGTGGTCTCCGTTGGGTTTCGTTTGGTTTTCCATGGTCATCATGGTGGAAAAGGTTAAATTGTGGGTTTTGGAGAACATCAGGTAGGTTTAGGGTGGTTTTGAGGTGCATCTATAGTTTTGAGGGGTTTTCTTCCAGATTTGGGGGTGATCCCGTTCTTGTTTGGGGTGTTTTTGACGTGTTTTGGGGTCTCCGTTGGGTTTTGTTGGCTTCTTGTTTGTCGTTAATTTAAATGGGTGTGGATTGTGGGTTTTGGAGAAGATCAGGTGAGTTTAGTGTGGTTTTGGGGGGCAATTCATAGTTTTTGGTGTTTTTTCTTCTGATCCCGTTCTTTTTTGGGGTGTTTTAGACGTGTTTTGGTGTCTCCGTTGCGTTTCGTTGGGTGTTCCGTGGTCATCATGGTGGAAAAGGGTAAATTGTGGGTTTTGCAGAACATCAGGTAGAATTACGGTGTTTTTGAGGTGGATCTATGGTTTTGACGGGCTTTCTTCCAGTTTTTGGGTGATCCCATTTGTGTTTGCGGTGGTTTTGACGTGTTTTGGGGTCTCCGTTGTGTTTCGTTTGGTTTTCCGTGGTCATTATGGTGGAAAAGTGTATGTTGAGGGTTTTGGAGAACATCAGGTAGGTATAGGGTGATTTTTGGGGTGGATCTATGGTTTTGGGGGATTTTCTTCCAGTTTTGGGGGTGATCCTGTTCTTGTTTGGGGTATTTTTGACGTGTTTTTGGGTCTCTGTTGGGTTTCGTTTGGTTTTCCGTGGTCATCATGGTGGAAAAGGGTAAGTTGCGGGTTTTGGAAAACATCAGGTAGGTTTGGGGGGACTTTGGGGGTGGATTCTTGGTATTTGGGGTTTTCTTCTCTTTTTTTGGGGGTGATCCCTTTCTTTTTTGGGGTGTTTTAGACGTGTTTTGTTGTCTTTGTTGGGTTTCATTGGGTTCTCGTTTGACGTTAATGTAAATGGGAGCGGATTGTGGGTTTTGGAAAAGATCATGTGAGTTTAGTGTGGTTTTGGGGGGCAATGCATAGTTTTTGGTGTTTTTTCTTCTGATCCCGTTCTTTTTTGGGGTGTTTTAGACGTGTTTTGGGGTCTCCGTTGGGTTTTGTTGGGTTTTCCGTGGTCATCATGGTGGAAAAGGGTAAATTGTGGGTTTTGGAGAACATCAGGTAGGTTTAGGGTGGTTTTGGGGTGGATCTATGGTTTTGGGGGATTTTCTTCCAGTTTTGGGGGTGATCCCGTTCTTGTTTGGGGTGTTTTTGACGTGTTTTGGGGTCTCCGTTGGGTTTCGTTTGGTTTTCCCTGGTCATCATGGTGGAAAAGGGTAAGTTGCGGGTTTTGGAGAACATCAGGAAGGTTTGGGGGGACTTTGGGGTTGGATTCTTGGTATTTGGGGTTTTCTTTTCTTTTTTTGGGGTGATCCCTTTCTTTTTTGGGGTGTTTTTGACGTGTTTTGCGGTCTTTGTTGGGTTTCATTGGGTTCTCATTTGACATTAAGGTAAATGGGAGCGGATTGTGGGTTTTGGAGAAGATCATGTGAGTTTAGTGTGTTTTTTGGTGGGCAATTCATAGTTTTTGGTGTTTTTTCTTCTGATCCCATTCTTGTTTGGAGTGTTTTAGACGTGTTTTGGGGTCTCCGTTGGGTTTCGTTGGGTTTTCCGTGGTCATCATGGTGGAAAAGTGTAAATTGTGGGTTTTGGAGAACATCAGGTAGGTTTAGGGTGGTTTTGGGATGGATCTATGGTGTTGGGGGTTTTATTTCGTTTTGGGGGGTGATCCTGTTCCTTTCTGGGGTGTTTTTGACGAGTTTTGGGGTCTCTGTTGTGTTTTGTTGGGTTTTCCTTGGTCATCATGGTGGAAAACGGTAAATTGTGGGTTTTGGAGAAGATCAGGTAGGTTTAGGGTGTTTTTGGGGTGGATCTATGGCTTTGGGGATTTTCTTTCGTTTTTGGGTGTGATCCTGTTCTTGTTTGCGGTGTTTTTGACATGTTTTGGGGTCTCCGTTTGGTTTCGTTGTGTTCTCGTTGGTCGTTAAGTTAAATGGGAGTGGATGGTGGGTTTTGCCCAAGATCAGGTGAGTTTAGAGTGGTTTGGGGGTTGGATCCGTACTTTTGGGGGATTTTCTTCCAGTTTTGGCGGTGATCCCGTTCTTGTTTGGGGTGTTTTTGACGTGTTTTGGGGTCTCCATTGGGTTTTGTTGGGTTTTCCGTGGTCATCATGGTGGAAATGCATAAATGGTGGGTTTTGGAGAACATCAGGTAGGTTTAGGATGGTTTTGGGGTGGATCTATGGTTTTGGGGGATTTTCTTCCAGTTTTTGGGTGATCCCATTCGTGTTTGCGGTTATTTTGACATGTTTTTGGGTCTCCGTTGGGTTTCGTTTGGTTTTCTGTGGTCATCATGGTGAAAAAGGGTAAATTGTGGGTTTTGGAGAACATCAGGTAGGTTTAGGATGGTTTTGGGGTGGATCTATGGTGTTGGGGGTTTTCTTTCGCTTTTGGGTGTGATCCTGTTCTTGTTTGCGGTGTTTTTGACGTGTTTTGGGGTCTCCGTTTGGTTTCGTTGTGTTCTCGTTGGTCGTTAAGTTAAATGGGAGTGGATGGTGGCATTTGCAGAAGATCAGGTGAGTTTAGGGTGGTTTGGGGGTTGGATCCGTGCTTTTTGGGGATTTTCTTCCAGTTTTGGGGGTGATGCCGTTCTTTTTTGGGGTGTTTTTGTCGTTTTTTGGGGTCTCCATTGGGTTTCGTTGGGTTTTCCATGGTCATCATGGTTGAAAATGGTAAATTGTGGGTTTTGGAGAAGATCAGGTAGGTTTAGGGTGGTTTTGGGTTGGATCTATGGTTTTGGGTTATTTTCTTCCAGTTTTGTTGTTGATCCCGTTCTTGATTGGCTGTTTTAGACGTGTTTTGGGGTCTCCGTTGGGTTTCGTTTGGTTTTCCGTGGTCATCCTAGTGGAAAAGAGTAAGTTGTGGGTTTTGGAGAACATCAGGTAGGTTTAGGGTGCTTTTCGGGAGGATATGTGGTATTTGGCATTTTGTTCTATTTTTTGGGTTAATTCTGTTCTTTTTTGGGTGTTTTTGGCGTGTTTTGCGGTCTCTGTTGGGTTTCGTTAGGTTCTCGTTGGTCGTCAAGGTAAATGGGAGTGGATTGTGGGTTTTGGAGAAGATCAGGTTAGTTTACGGCGGTTTGGGGGGGAAATTCATAGTTTTTGGTGTTTTTTCTTCTGATCCCGTTCTTTTTTGGGGTGTTTTAGATGTGTTTTGGGGTCTCCGTTGGGTTTCGTTGGGTTTTCCGTGGTCATCATGGTGGAAAAGGGTAAATTGTGGGTTTTGGAGAACATCAGGTAGGTTTAGGGTGGTTTTGAGGTGGATCTATAGTTTTGAGGGGTTTTCTTTCAGTTTTTGAGTGATCCCATTCGTGTTTGCGGTGATTTTGACGTGTTTTGGGGTCTCCGTTGGGTTTCGTTTGGTTTTCCGTGGTCATCATGGTGGAAAAGGGTACGTTGCGGGTTTTGGAGAACATCAGGTAGGTTTGGGGGGACTTTGGGGGTGGATTCTTGGTATTTGGGGTTTTCTTTTCTTTTTTTGGGGTGATCCCTTTCTTTTTTGGAGTTTTTTTGACGTGTTTTGCGGTCTTTGTTGGGTTTCATTGGGTTCTGGTTTGACGTTAATGTAAATGGGAGCGGATTGTGGGTTTTGGAGAAGATCATGTGAGTTTAGTGTGGTTTTTGTGGGGCAATTCATAGTTTTTGGTGTTTTTTCTTCTGATCCCGTTCTTTTTTGGGGTGTTTTAGATGTGTTTTGGGGTCTGCGTTGGGTTTCGTTGGGTTTTCCCTGGTCATCATGGTGGAAAAGGGTAAATTGTGGGTTTTGGAGAACATCAGGTAGGTTTAGGGTGGTTTTGGGGTGGATCTATAGTTTTGGGGGGTTTCTTTCGTTTTTGGGTGTGATCCTGTTCTTGTTTGCGGTGTTTTTGACGTGTTTTGGGGTCTCCGTTGGGTTTCGTTGGGTTCTCGTTGGTCGTTAATTTAAATGGGTGTGGATTGTGGGTTTTGCAGAAGATCAGGTGAGTTTAGAGTGGTTTGGGGGTTGGATCCGTGCTTTTGGGGGATTTTCTTCCAGTTTTGGCGGTGATCCCGTTTTTGTTTGGGGTGTTTCTGACGTGTTTTGGGGTCTCCATTGGGTTTTGTTGGGTTTTCCATGGTCATCATGGTGGAAATGCATAAATGGTGGGTTTTGGAGAAGATCAGGTAGGTTTAGGATGGTTTTGGGGTGGATCTATGGTTTTGGGGGATTTTCTTCCAGTTTTTGGGTGATCCCGTTCGTGTTTGCGGTGATTTTGACATGTTTTGTGGTCTCCGTTGGGTTTCGTTTGGTTTTCCATGGTCATCATGGTGGAAAAGGTTAAATGGTGGGTTTTGGAGAACATCAGGTAGGTTTAGGGTGGTTTTGAGGTGCATCTATAGTTTTGAGGGGTTTTCTTCCAGATTTGGGGGTGATCCCGTTCTTGTTTGGGGTGTTTTTGACGTGTTTTGGGGTCTCCGTTGGGTTTTGTTGGCTTCTCGTTGGTCGTTAATTTAAATGGGTGTGGATTGTGGGTTTTGGAGAAGATCAGGTGAGTTTAGTGTGGTTTTGGGGGGCAATTCATAGTTTTTGGTGTTTTTTCTTCTGATCCCGTTCTTTTTTGGGGTGTTTTAGACGTGTTTTGGTGTCTCCGTTGCGTTTCGTTGGGTGTTCCGTGGTCATCATGGTGGAAAAGGGTAAATTGTGGGTTTTGCAGAACATCAGGTAGAATTAGGGTGGTTTTGAGGTGGATCTATGGTTTTGACGGGCTTTCTTCCAGTTTTTGGGTGATCCCATTTGTGTTTGCGGTGGTTTTGACGTGTTTTGGGGTCTCCGTTGTGTTTCGTTTGGTTTTCCGTGGTCATTATGGTGGAAAAGTGTATGTTGCGGGTTTTGGAGAACATCAGGTAGGTATAGGGTGATTTTTGGGGTGGATCTATGGTTTTGGGGGATTTTCTTCCAGTTTTGGGGGTGATCCCGTTCTTGTTTGGGGTGTTTTTGACGTGTTTTGGGGTCTCCGTTGGGTTTCGTTTGGTTTTCCGTGGTCATCATGGTGGAAAAGGGTAAGTTGCGGGTTTTGGAAAAC
>NW_028180948.1:0-35227 GCF_964211825.1 Aythya ferina
ACAGAGGGAGCCACTTCCCAGGAACCTTCCTTCTTGGAACCTCGAATGCAGCAGAGCAGCCTCACTGGGAGCTGATGGGGAGAGGAGGCTGCAGTGTACAGGACACTCAGGAAGCACACAGCAGGGCTCCAGATAGGGAGAGACACAAAGGTCCTCTTGGAAACAGGAAATGTAAGGTTTTAACTGGGAATTAACTGAATTTTTCTCACAGACTTTACTCCTAACACTCCTTATTTATTTATTTATTTATTTATTTATTTATTTATTTATTTATTTTTCTCATTTGGCAGTGTCCATGTCCAGAACCAGCAAATGCCCAACATCAGCTCTGTGAGTGAGTTCCTCCTGCTGGCGTTCGCAGACATGCGGGAGCTGCAGCTCCTGCACTTTGCGCTCTTCCTGGGCATCTACCAGGCTGCCCTTCTGGGCAACGGCCTCATCCTCACCACCGTAGCCTGCGACCACCGCCTGCACACCCCCATGTACTTCTTCCTCCTCAACCTCGCCCTCCTCGACCTGGGCTGCATCTCCACCACTCTGCCCAAAGCCATGGCCAATTCTCTCTGAGACACCAGGACCATCTCCTATCAAGGCTGTGCTGCACAGGTCTTTCTATTAGTCTTCCTGATTACAGCAGAATTTTATGTTCTCACCACCATGGCCTATGACCACTATGTTGCCATCAGCAAGCCCCTGCACTATGGGAGCCTCTTGGGCAGCAGAGCTTGTGCCCAGATGGCAGCAGCTGTCTGGGGCAGTGGCTTTCTCCATGGTGTCCTGCACACAGCCAGTACATTTTCCCTGCCCCTTTGCCAAGGCAATGCTTTGGACCAGTTCTTCTGTGAAGTCCCCCAGATCCTCAAGCTCTCCTGCTCAGATGCCTACCTCAGGGAAGTTGGGTTTATTGCATTTAGCTTTTGTTTAGGTGCTGGCTGTTTTATTTTCATTGTGTTGTCCTATGCGCAGATCTTCAGGGCTGTGCTTAGGATCCCTGCTGAGCAGAGCCTGCACAAAGCCTTTTCCACATGCCTCCCTCACCTTGTGGTAGTCTCCCTGTTTGTCAGCACTATTGTGTTTGCCGGTGTGAAGCCCCCCACCACCTCCTCCCTATACCTGGACTTTGTGGTGGCAGTTCTGTACTCAGTGGTACCTCCAGCAGTGAACCCCCTCATCTACAGCATGAGGAACCAGGAGCTCAAACATGCACTGAAGAAGCTGTTTCAGTTTTCTTCCAGGAGCAATTAGCTGCTGCTCTGCTGCTGCAATGGGAAAAACTCACCAAAAAACCCACAGTGGGAGACACAGCCTTTCAGTGCCATGTTCCAGGTCCACCAATGCAGCCCCCAAACTGTGAGAAACAAAGTAAAAATGTTCTGTACAGAAGGAGAGCAGATGGATCTCAGGATACAGGACTGCAGGCACCTGTGGGCAGTATGGACACTGACCTGCGGTCTCAAGCCTCCCTGAGTGGCAATAGAAGAAAGAGACCAGTGCCTGTCCTGTGCCACCTCCCTGCCAGCCCTGCCCTTCCACAGGTGGAGTATTTTTCTCTTACTTGGGCACCAGCAGAGCTTTGCCTCCTTGTCCTCCACAGGGAGATGAGCCACAGGCCTGGCTGTGTGCGAGGAGGCAGCAGACCTGAGCAGAAAAAAAGACAGTTTCTTGTCACTCCAGCATCTGAAGCGTCCAGCCCCTGTGGTTGATTCTGTTCTCTGCAGCAAAGGGATGTCACCAAGCCCCAGGTCTGTGGTTGCTCCTGCAGCTCTGAGGACCTCTCCAAGGGCATCACAGTATCAACGGTCAGGACCTAGAAGGGTCAGCTCGCCCATGGATCACAGCAGTAGGTTGGTAGGATTCCATAGTACACAAGGACACGGACACCTCGTTGCTCTGTTTTCATGAATGTCTGTATTACAAATTGCTACAAACCCTTGTGGTGGTTTTACCGTGCTGGGCTGCTAAACACCACAACTGCTCTCTCACTCTCCCTCTTTAGATGAGGAGGGGGAGAAGTAAAGCAAAGAACAACTCACGGGTTGAGATAAGGATAATTTAATTAAAGGGAAATAATAATTAAAGAAAGATTATTATGAACTAAACAATTTAACTAAAGGGAAATAAAAAGGGAAAGGAAAAGGGAGGAAGACAAACAAATAAAACAGATGAAGTCTATGTGGAAGTGCAGAGGAAAGAAATTACTCTCTACTTCCCACAAATGAGCGGTGCTTGACCACGTCCTTGAAGCAGGGCCACAACGCATGTAGCCGGTATTCAGGAGGAGGACTGACATTTTCACAATGAGAGCGCACCCCTCCCCTCTTCTTCCTGTTTCCACCTTTTATTGCTGAGTGTGACATCACATGGTATGGAATATCCCTTTGGTTGGTTGAGGTCGGCTGCCCTGGTGATGTTTCTCTTCTCACTTTTTGCCCATCCCCTAGGAGGGTTAGAGAGAGGCCTGATGCTGTGCCAGCACTGCTCAGCAGTAGACACAACACTGGTGTGATAACACTGCTGTTCCAGCTACAAGTGCAGAGCACAGCACTGTATGGGCTGCTGCAGGGAAAGTTAACATTCCAGCCAGACCCAGTACAACCCTTCCCTGTAAAGCAACTACATATTGCAAGAAACTACTAAGTTACCACTAGGAAAGCAAATATGGGTTTGTGATGCTTTCCCTAAATCTGCACCAATGAATATTATTTGAGGTGTTACTGGTATGACGCTCATGAATCCACTTGGTGAAGGGAACAAGGCATGGCACCTTCCCCTTCTTTCTTTCGGGCTGGTCATGATAGCTCTTGAGTGATGTGAACATCATTGGGTAACCCTAATGATATGCCTCCAGACTGCGTTTCTGGCTTTTTCCAAGGGCAAACAACTAAACAAAAGAGTACCATAGTTCTGTTGGCATAACTGCCATGAATATAGAGAACATCAAATAGTTGTCTACCTTGCCTGGTCTCACACGGGACCCTTCTGTTGTGGGGTTGCTGAGAGCTGAAGAGCAGGTGCTGATGGCTGCCACAATGGTGCACCGGCAGCGATAGCACACTGACCCCCAAGTCCTCCAAGCTCAAAAACTATGTATTCCTGTGAGCAAAATGTCAAAGAGGGCAGGAGACCTGCTTGAATGATCAAGGAGATCCTGGAGTGACTTAAATGGAAGAAGGATGTATACATAATGTGGAAAAAAGGGACAAGCCACTTGGGAAGAATATAGGGCCATTGTCTGAGAAAAGGTCTTTTTCAAATATATCAATAGCAGAAGGAAGAGGAAGGAAAATGTGGGCCAACTGCTTAACGAGGTGGGTGACCTGGTGACAAAGGATACAGAGAAGGCAGAATTACTGAATGCCTTCTTTGCTTCAGTCTTCACTGCTAAGAGCAGCCCTCCAGAATCTCTGACCTTCAGGACAAGGGAGGAAATCTGGAGAAATGAGGACTTTCCCTTGGTTGAAGAGGATCAGGTCAGAGATCTCTTAGGCAAACCTGACAGCCACAGATCCATGGACCCCGATGGGATACATCCATGAGTTCTGAGGGAGCTGGCAGATGTTACTGCTGGCCAATCATTTTTGAAAGGCCATGGAAAACAGGAGAGCTGCCTGAAGACTGGAAGAAAGCTCATGTCATACCGGTCTTCAACAAGGGCAAGAAGGAGGACCCAGGCAACTACAGGCTGGTCAGCCTCACCTCCATCCCTGGAAAGGCAATGGAACAGCTCATCCTGGAGGTCATCTCCAGCATGTGGAAGAGAAGAAGGTGATCAGGAGTAGTCAGCATAGGTTCACCAAGGGAAACCATGCTTCACCAACTTGACAGGCTTCTATGATGGAATGACTAGCTGAGTGGGTGAGGGGAGAGCAGCAGATGTTGTCTACTTTGACTTCAGCAAGGCTTTCAGCACTGTCTCCCATAACATCCTCATAGGCTAGCTCAGGAAGTGTGAGATGGAGGAGTGGTCGGTGAGGTGGGATGTGAGCTGGCTGGATGGCAGAGTTCAGAGGGTCGTGCTTAGTGGAACAGAGTCTAGTTGAAGGCCTGTAGCCAGCAGTGTCTCCCAGGGACCTACACTGAGTCCAGTCCTGTTCAAGTTATTTGTCAGTGGCCTGGATGATGGAATAGAGTGCACCCTTGTCCTGGTTTCAGTTAGGACAGAGTTCATTTTCCTCCTAGTAGGTGGAATCACAGAATCACAGAATTTCTAGGTTGGAAGAGACCTCAAGATCATCGAGTCCAACCTCTGACCTAACCCTAGCAGTCCCCACTAAACCATATCCCTAAGCTCTACATCTAAACGTCTTTTGAAGGCTTCCAGGGATGGTGACTCCACCACTTCCCTGGGCAGCCTGTTCCAATGCCTCACAACCCTTTCGGTAAAGAAGTTCTTCCTAACATCTAACCTAAAACTCCCCTGGCTCAACTTAAGCCCATTCCCCCTCGTCCTGTCACCAGGCACGTGGGAGAACAGACCAACCCCCACCTCGCTACAGCCTCCCTTGAGGTACCTATAGAGAGCGATAAGGTCACCCCTGAGCCTCCTCTTCTCCAGGCTGAACAAGCCCAGCTCCCTCAGCCGCTCCTCGTAGGACTTGTTCTCCAGGCCCCTCACCAGCTTCGTCGCCCTTCTCTGCACCCGCTCAAGCACCTCCATGTCCTTCTTGTAGCGAGGGGCCCAAAACTGAACACAGTACTCGAGGTGCGGCCTCACCAGAGCTGAGTACAGGGGGACGATCACCTCCCTAGCCCTGCTGGTCACACTGTTCCTGATACAAGCCAGGATGCCGTTGGCCTTCTTGGCCACCTGAGCACACCTCTGGCTCATATTCAGCCGACTATCCACCATCACTCCCAGGTCCTTCTCTGCCTGGCAGCTCTCCAACCATTCCTCTCCCAGCCTGTAGCTCTGCTTGGGGTTATTGCGCCCCAGGTGCAGGAAGGGTGCTATGTTTTGGATTAGGATGAGAAGAGTGCTGAGAAGAGTGCTCAGCAAGTGTAAAGATATGCTGTTTCATGTCAAAGTGCTCTGTTTTGATTCAAAGCTCTCCTCAGGCTCTCCTCAAAGCTCAACTCAAGCCCTCCAGCTCAGATCCCTACCTCAGGGAAGTTGGGGTACTTGCGTTCAGTGTCTTTTTAGCATTTGGATGTTTTGTTTTCATTGTGCTCTGTCCTATGTGCAGGTTGTCAGGGCTGTGCTGAGGATGCCCTCTGAGCAGGGCCAGCACAAAGCCTTTTCCACATGCCTCCCTCACCTGGCCGTGGTCTCCCTGCATAGCATTACTGCCACGGTTGCCTACCTGAAGCCTCCCTCCACCACCTCCCTATTCCTGGGCCTGGCGGTTTCACTTCTATACTCGGTGTTGCCTCCAGCAGCGAAACCCTCACCTACAGCACGAGGAACAAGGAGCTAAAGGAGGCACTGAGGATGTTATTCTAATCTACAGTATTTCCCCATCAATGAGGTACCTGCACATCTTCCTCACATAAACCTGGACAAGGCAGAAACACCTTTGTTCATGTATTTCAAAATTGCTTTTCATTCTTTGCAATACTAGTCCAATAAAAATATTTTTCTCCATCTCATTTCTTCAACCTTTTGTTGTTGTTGTCTTTCTTGTTTTTTAACCCAAAGACCTCATTTACAGGTGCTGGTAAGCTTTGTAATTAACCAAATAAAATAACCAGCAGGTAGTCATTTTCTGTGAGTCTTGTTTCTCATAATTTCTCTTCAGGTACAGCAGAGGTTGTAGAATGAAGAAACCAGCTGCAATGTGGGGGAAAAGCAGAGATGTGGCTGAGGGACTCGATGTTTTTTTCTGTAGTACTCTGTACCAAAAAGTTCTCCTAGGCCTCTTTATTCAGTAAAAGAGATAAAGGATGAGAAGAGCATGTACCAAAAGGAACACCATGAAAAGCCATGAAGACAAGGGCCATTTTCTGCCCCTGCAGGGGACTAATGCTGGGCAAGGCCCAGCTTGGGAAGCAGCACTGTCAGACGTTCTTGGAGGGCAGTGAGCTGGGCAGGAGGCAGCCATGTGCCCTGGGAGCACAGGAAGGAAGGCTGAGGGGCACCTCACTGCAGCCTGTCAGGAGCTGCAAGGCGCTCATAGAGCGTCCAGGGCCAGGATCTGCCCCATGGCCATGAGCCCTGCCTGCCCTCCTCCTGCCATACTTCGTGCGGTGGCTGCAGCAGAGGGGAACCCCAGCCAGCCCCTGCATGGGGCTCTGCCACCCACCTCGCCCCGGCCCTCTCCAGCGCCTTCCTTGCTGCTCTCTGATGCACGCCAGCACCTCCCCGTGTGTGCCAGCCAGCACATCTGCTGAGGGCCAGTGCGGCTGCTGCTGGGGCAGGGAGCTCAGCATGGCCCTTGAAGCCCCCTGCCCTGGACCTGCCTCTCCCCTTGGCTTTGGCCCGGCCTTGTCTCTGCTGGCAGGAGTGCTCTTGGCATGCACTTCCTGGCCTCCCCTCGCCTGCGCACAGCTGCTGCCCACTCATGCTGCTGGCACAAACGTGTCCTCACCAGCAGCACCACCCCTTGGGATGCTTCTCCTGGTGTTTTCTGGCACATCACACCCACAAATGTCTCAGGCTCTACACAGTGTACCCTAATGCCATCAAGACTTAAAGAGGTAGAACCCACCTATATTTCTGGAGTGACAAGGGGATCCCAGCAGTTAACTGTCTGGAGGCTGAAGGGAGTCTAACTGGGAAGGAATGGCAAAAACACCCCATTGGGACTGGCCTGTGCATTCTCAGCATAGACTGTTTCAGGAGAGGGAACTTCAAAGTTCCAAGAGGGCACTACCGCTGGGGCTTTGGCATACCTGCCTTTGAGATGGAGGATCTTAAACAGTTGTCTACCTTGCTTGGCCTTCCACAGAATCCTTCTGTTGTGGGTTTGCTGAGGGCTGAAGAACAGCAGGTGCCAATGGCTACCATGGTGGCGCACCTGAGGTAGCATCATGCTAACCGGGACTCCCTGATTGCCATCCATGAGCTGGTTCATTGACTGGAGAGCCAAGGTGTAGTTGTAGAACTTGGTAGTGTGGTTTAGTGATGGACTTGTCAGTACTAAGGTAAAGATGCATGACCTGGTTTACACATCCTTGAGCAGTATAAGGCAAAATGCAATTCTTTTTGTCTTTTGCATCTATAGCACAGGAAGCATGACTTTGCCCTACTCTATTGACTGGGCAGGTCTTTTCACATTACTCTGTTTATGTTTCTGTTACTGGAAGGGCACAATTTCCCAAAAGAGGCCTAGCCTGTGGGTACAACTACAGCCACTTGAAGAAATATTTTCTTTACTTTGCTTCCAGAGTTTTCCACAGAAGACCCATGAGAGACCATGGATGTCCAGGTGTTTACTAATATTCAAGCTGAATTTCTCAGATTCCAATGGTTATTTCAATTTTATTTTATTTTATTTTATTTTATTTTATTTTATTTTATTTTATTTTATTTTATTTTATTTTATTTATTTTATTTTATTTTATTTTATTTTATTATTTATTTTGTTCCCAAAGTACAACTGACTTGTCTTAGAAAGGGTTTCATGTGCTGGGCTGAGCTGCAGTTACAGGGACAAAGACCACTGCTGGCAGTGGAGGTGTAAGACCTCCAGACTCTGCTTTTTCTCCTGATAGAGGTCTCCAAAGAAGTCACCCTGAATGAACAGCAATAGGAGAACAATGCTCAAAACTGAAATGCAGCAAAATTCAGACTTTGAAACAAGAAGTTTTTATTAGGTGCTTTTTGAAATCTTCTTCTTTAATTACATCATGCAAGCTCTGCAATTAGCTGAACAAATCCTGAAGTCTTTAAGAAAATTGTGGTAGAGATGTTAGGAGTTTCTCCATTTTAATGAGGTCCATGGTGTATTTTGGTGCTCAGTCTATGAAGCTCAGGTACTGAGAGGAGAGTGATGTAAGCGCTTGAGCATGTCAAGTCAGGAGGCACAAAAGTTGAAGTGACTTGGAGTATTAATGGGCCCCACTGAGGGCTGTTACTAACGAAGCCTCCCCAGGGCCTTGCTAGGACAGATAATTGGAGGCCATGATTACAGACAGACAAAGCGCTATGCTGAGAAATGTCTTGGCTTCTTTTAGTGAAGCAGAAGATTCAAGGCCTGCCACCAGCTGCTGGAGGGGAGATCTTGTACCCCGTGTCTGGCTCAGGGCTCTTCCTGGCGATCTGTGGGATGTTCTGGGAAGCGTGATGCCATAAGAACACTGGAATGACACCTTCCAGCCTCTGCAAGGATTGCAAGGAAGGAAGGAGGCCCCACTGTAATGACTACATCTCATCACCTCATAAGCTCTAGACAAGGGGAAAAAAATTCAGGGCTGTTGGGGCTTTCCATTCTTGCCAGCACCCTCTGCCTTCTCCTCTGCAAGCTTTCCAATGCTGTCCCACACTTTGCCCTATTTTCTTGAAGTCTGCAGAAACCCATCTCTGTTTACCACCTTGCTCTCATCCCAGCATTTCTTCCTCGTTGAGGCCAGTGCCAACCTTCCATATTGCATTCTGTGGCAGCTTATTCTCTCCTCTTCTTTGCTAATATCAAAGGAAGCTCCATCAGGGTGGAAACCACTCCTGAAGAGGCATCCCAACCCATCAGGCTCCTTGCGGCCTGGCAGCCAACCAGACACAAGTCACCTCAGCAGCCTCTTCCATGCCATGGGCCTACTGCTGGCCTTGCAGCTTCGTGGCTACACACAGCCAAGCCTTGTGCCTCCTGCTGTGCAGTCATGGACTCAAGCAGAAGGGACAGGACAACCCATATGGGGGCCTTCTTTCTGTCTGGATCCTCCTGGGTCTGGAGGAAGAGGGGATCCCCCAGTCAGCATGCCAACCAGGTGCCTTCTGCTGGCCTAGCAGGGCCACTGGCACATGTCCGCACAAAAGTACAGATCCCAGGGAGAAGGTAAGGGTGACCTGTCAGCTTCAGACAGAAGTGACCTCACAGTCCCTTTCCATGACACGTTCCTGCTGCTGCCCTATCAAGTGCAGAGGCAGAAGTGACCTCACAGTCCCTGCCACAGTCACATTCCTCCTGCTGGGGCAGGAGATCCTGAGGTAGAGCTGACCTCTCTCTACTCTCCTAGGGACTAGATTTGACCTTTCTGGGTTAGAGATTAAGCAAAATTTTAGATGGAGCGTTTGGCGTTCTGCTTGTGGTGTCAGGTCTCTGGTTAGGGTATGGGCACACATTATGCTTAAGGGTTTTGTTTACATCTGTCAAGAAGTCTAGGATGAAATAGAGCAATTTAATGTTAGTGTTAGGGGCAGTGATTCAGGTGAGCAAGAGAGTAAATGTAAGGGAAAGGGGCTATGGGCTGAGTTTTTCTTCAGGTGATACTTTGATTTCTGCATTACAATAGTGGAGTCCTGTCAGGGTGTTTGTGTAATGTTTAGGTTTAGGGATTATTGTTACTGTTGAAAATAGTTTATAGGCCCTACAAGACTGTTTGAAGTCAGTGTTACAGCAGCCTCAACATGACATGAACCCTCTTACCTCTGCAAAGGTAAGCTTCTGAGCTCCTCCTCTTTTCTCTTCCCTCCCCCAAATCTCACATATGTCCTGGCCAGGTTACTCCTGACCTCCCCATATCAGTCATCTAACTGGGATCAGCTTTCTGATGGCTTTCATTATATCAAAGTACCTGTCTCACCTCTGCTGGCTACTCTATTCCGTAGTATTAGACTGCTCTATTCTCTACACTCTGTTGGCCATTCTAGTCTGTTACTATGAAAGCCTCGCATGGGAACTGTTACAGCAGATAACTAGAGGCCCTGATTACAGACAGTCAAAGACACTGTGCTGAGAAAAGTCTCGGTTTGTTTTGCCGAAGCAGAAGGCCAAGGCCTGACCCCAGCCACTGGGAGGGGAGATCCTGCACCCCCAGCACCTCCATGTCTCACTCAGGGCTCTTCCTGGAGTCTGTGGGGTAGGGGACGATGCCGATAATATCATGTGAAGGACAGTATTATGACACCATCCAGCGTTTTCACATGGTTGAAAGGAGAATACATTGTCCGAATGCCATGAGTATGTGAAATATGTTCATCTGACTCGTGTCAATATGGAACAATGCTAGGGCTGCATGGTATGATGAATGTGACTTTCTGTCTTACATACCCTTGGATAACCACACGTCTAAGTGAAACAGAGTCTAGAAGTTTGTGTCAATAGAGGGTTTGAAGGGTAAATCGTGAGACTCGGGTCTAGGGGATAAGAGAACAAAGGAGTTTCCAAAAACTGCTGACTTTTCCATGGGACAAGTCTCTGATATCTGGGATAAGAGAACAAAGGGGTTTCAAAATAACTGCTAACTATTGCATGTGGCGCTGCACGGGTCTCTGATATCCAGCTAAGATATGACCAAATAAGAAGAAGGGGGGAAGATGAAGAACAATCGAAGGACAAAGCCTGGAAGGAAGACTATGAGCCTTCAGTACGAGCGACCCCTCAGAGGAACCACTGGAGACTGATACGCATGCGCACATGGGGTGGTTTGGATCCTGGGAAACTAATTATAATAACCCTGCCTTTTCCAAAAAGTGGGGTAGAATATGTATTAGCCTAGGAGCATAAAAACCAGCCACCTGATGTAATAGGTGTGTGTCTTGGTGGATCAGAGACTCCCGGCACACCCAGTGCTGTTTCCTTGCCTCTATTCCTTTAATAAATTGTAAACTTTAATTGCAATCCTATTTGGGACTCAGTCATTTATTGCAAGTATAACATGTCTCCTCATAAGCCATGGCCAAGGGGACAAAGGTGTCAGTGCTGCTACAGCCTTCCATTCTTGTCAAAGCCCTCTGCCTTCTCCTCTGCAGACTTTCCTATGCCGTCCCACACCTCTCTGAAGGCTGCAGACAGGCACTTCTCTTCCCCACCTTGCTCTCACTCCTGTATTGCCATGATTTCCATGACGCCTCTCCACTCCTGCCAGCTGTTCCTTCAAACACAAGGGTGTGGGCTGATCCAAACTCCCTCTGGGTGACCTCTGGACCCACAGCACCAGTTCTGGTGCCTCACCTCCAAATCAAGAATTTCATCTGACTACCCACTCTAAATCTACCCTCTTTAAGTTTAAAGCCATTCCCCTTGTCCTATCAGTGCACACCCTGAGTAAAAGTCTCTCCCCAGCTTTTCTGTTGGCCCACTTTAAGTACTGGATGGATGCTATAAGGTCTCCTCAGAGCCTTCTCCAGGCTGAACAACCCCAACTCCCTCAGCCTGTTTTAATAGGAGAGCTGCTCCAGCCCCTTGATCATCCTTGTAGTCCTTGTCTGGACTCACTCTAATAGCTTCAAGTCATTCTTGTACTGGGAGCCCCAGAGCTGAACGCAGTACTCCAGGTGGTGTCTCATGAGAGCAGGTGGGAGTCTCATGAGATTCCCGCAAGCAACCTCTCAAGCCTGTCCAGTTCCGTACCACCAAGAAGGAACATGACGATCTATAGCCAGGTCTTCTTCCTGTAAGGGTCCTACTGGGTATGTAGGCAGAGGGGATCTCACAGTCGGCATGGCAATCGAGTGTCTGCTTGTACTGGGTCTGACAGGGATGGAGTTAACTTGCCCTGCAGCAGCCCACATAGTATTGTGCTCTGTGCAAGGTGAAGTTGCTCAAGGAGTCCTCCTAGCTTGGCATTAGCCACAATTGAGCTGAAAATGTACTCCGTGTCATCATAAAGGGAGATAAAAAAGAGGGTCAATGTTGTTGACCCAAGTGCCCATCACTGAGGGGTGCTGCTGGTATCTGGGTGGCAGGAGGACTTTGTACCACTAGTGTCCAGCCACCCTCCCCCTCACATCATCATCCCTTTCTTCAGTCCAAATATCACCAGTCTGGCTAAAGGGAGACTCCAGAAGACCATGGCAAAGGCCTTGATAAAGTCCAGGTTCACCACATTGCCTTCTTTCCCCTTCCCTACTGCTTCAGCAATTTCTTTATTTTTTATGCCACATACCTGAAGATGGCTGTGGCAGGACTTTCCCCATCATGTCAGCAGGAGCAGAGGTGACAGTTGCAATTCTCCTCGCCCTTTTATTTAATTATTTATTTACTGTCATTCCATAAGATGCTTTTGATGCCTGCCTTTTCCAAGTCCCCAGAAATCTCTGAGCCAAACCTCTGACAGAAAGCCCAGTCCAGAAAGTCATGGTAGTGTGACATGGAGGAGAGGAGCATGTGCATTGAATCTGTGCAAGAGGCATGACAGAAATTTCACAGGGACAACAGGGGTTGTTTCTGGAGTCACACAGGGCAGCGTCAGGGCTCTGTGAGGTGCCTATGTCTGAGCTGGCCTCCCATGCTCCTCATACACATGGGGCTGTTGGGAGACACAGGTCCCTGCCTTGCACATCCACATGCAGTGCACTGCAGTGCCTGCAGTGTCCCTTTGGCTCCTGCAGCCACTGCCAGAGGCTGGGAGGCACCTCAGCCCTGCGGTGCCTCGCCCTGCTCTGCCCTCCTCCGAGATACCCCAAGGCATGAGGAATGGGCACAGAGACGTTCAAGGAAGCACATCCCAGAGCTGCCTTCAGGTGGCTTCCCAGGGGACGTTACTTGGTTTTGTGACACTATCTGTCCAGCTGGCCTTCATGAGACTTCTAGGAATAGCTGATGGCCTTTGTGCTCCTTCGTGTTCATCTCTCCACACACATATGATGTGCCTGCTGGAACCAGCATTGGGTTTCTCTTTCCATGTCTTCCATGCACATACATCAGGCCCTGCTCTTCTGGGAAATCCTATCCCCCGAAGAGCAAGTGAACAATGAGCAATGGCCTACTCAGTCATTGCTGAACCCCCTGCCCGTACACCCCACAGCTCTGAGCTTGTGATGGCAATCTCCAGAGTATGAAAAATGACCAAAAGATAACCTTGTTCCTGAAATGCTTTATGAGTCATATGCAGAAGACAATGGGCTTTTTTTTTTTTTTTTTTTTAAAGATTATCAGGTCTTATCAGGTCACTAGTTTCCTCAAGGCATCCTTGAGTTCCTGGTTCCTCATGCTGTAGATGATGAGGTTCACTGCTGGAGACACCACTGAGTACAGAACTGTCACCACAAGGTCAAGGGATGGGAAAGAGATGGAGGGGGACTTCAAGTGGGCAAACAGGACAGTGCTGACAAAGAGGGAGACCACGGCCAGGTGAGGGAGGCATGTGGAAAAGGCTTTGTGCCTGCCCTGCTCAGAGGGCATCTTCAGCACTGCCCTGAAAATCTGCACATAGGATAACACAATGAAAACAAAAGAACTGAAGAGTAAAGAAAAACTGAAAACAAGTAGCTCAAATTCTCTTATGTAGGCATTTGAGCAGGAAAGCTTGAGGATCTGGGGGATTTCACAGAAGAACTGGTCCACAGCGTTGCCGTGGCAGAGGGGCAGGGAAAATGTACTGGCTGTGTGCAGGACACCATGGAGAAAGCCACTGCCACAGGCAGCTGCTACCATGGTGGCACAAGCTCTGCTGCCCAGGAGGCTCCCGTAATGCAGGGGCTTGCAGATGGCAAAGTAGCGGTCGTAGGCCATGATGGTGAGAATATAAAACTCTGCTGTAATCAAGATGACAAATATAAAGACCTGTGCAGCACAGCCTTGATAGGAGATGGTCCTGGTGTCTCAGAGAGAATTGGCCATGGCTTTGGGCAGAGTGGTGGAGATGCAGCCCAGGTCGAGGAGGGCGAGGTTGAGGAGGAAGAAGTACATGGGGGTGTGCAGGCGGTGGTCGCAGGCTACGGCAGTGAGGATGAGTCCGTTGCCCAGGAGGGCAGCCTGGTAGATGCCCAGGAAGAGCGCAAAGTGCAGGAGCTGCAGCTCCCGCATGTCTGCAAATGGCAGCAGGAGGAACTCACTCACAGAGCTGATGTTGGGCATTGTCTGACATTGAACACAGTTTTCTGTTAAGGAGGAGTATGTAGAGCAAAATCAGAAAACCTCTCTGAGGAAAACCTATTTCAAGTCTAAAAGCACCCTCCAGCTCGAGCCTCTCTCTTTGCAGGAAAACCTTTCTGCAGCTCTCTTGCTTGAGCTGTGGCTGGGGCTGACTGAGAGTGGCACTGGGAGCAGGGGCTGGTTTGGGCTGCAGAGGAGTCCTTCCTGCTGTGCAGCAGAAGGAAAGCAGGAACGTGGGGGAAACTCAAGTGCAATCCACTTATCAGATCAATGAGCTTTGCAGTGTTGTTACAAGCAACTCTTCTGAAAACACTGTAGAGCAAGGTGTAAATTCTTTGCTTTATTTTCTAGTAGTTAGCCCTATAATTCTTAGGACGATGATCACACTTCCGTGTTTTTCCAAGATGAAAGTGGAGACAGCTGAGAGCAGAGAAGCCCCAGTCGAAGTGAGGCTGCACAGAATCCTCACCTCATTTCTGGTATACCTGATCAGAATCTCAGCTCTTCCCTCCTAGCCGGGGGTGCAGAGGCCTCACTCCAGCTGCCCACAGACAGCCATCCAGCAGCATGGAGAGCGCCTTAGCATGGAGGTGTCTTCTCCTTCAGGATCCTGGATAACACAAGTATGCCATGAGAGAGGTAAGACCTGACGGAGAGGAACATGCAGCCCAGGAGAACACCCCACAGAGAGAGTTGGATATTCACAAGCTGGGGTGTCCCAGTATCCCACTGCAGTGTCTGGAGGAGGTTTGGCCACCCTGCTTGTGAAAGACCAGGGGCAGCTGGGATATGGCACTCCAAGTGGTTTCTGCCAGACTTCCTCATGTTGCAGTGCAACCCAGAAGCAGTCTCAAAGCCTACTGCATTGCTCACTGCCCTCCCATAAGCAAGACCCAGGAGGAGACCCTTCCAGGACCTGCAGCTGCATGGCCCTGCAGCCAGACACTTACCTTGTCAAGGGCTGTGCAGATTTCTCCTGCAGGCAGCTCTCAGCATCCTCCCACTGCCAACTGCCTCCAAGCCCTCTCTCCTTCTCTCCTCTCCTTGTGCCAGCTGCGGTCAGAGCTCCCAGCCCTGCTGCACTGTGCAGAGGAGCTGCTCCTGGGCAGAGCTGTCTCTCTGCACCAGGGTCCTCTTGCCACGAGCTCTCTGTCCCAGGAGCCCGGCCCAGCTCAGCACCAGAGACCCAGCCCAAAGCATTGTAATGACTCCTCTGGTAGCTTTGGTGATGAGCCCATGAACCTCAGGCACTCAGAGACAATTGAAGACATCTCTCCAGAAGTCCAAATTAGATGCAAGTTTCCTGGAGTTTCCCCCTGAGGCGAGCACTGACACAGCCTCCCTTGGAGCTCGTTAGAGCAGAATATTGGAGGCAGTGAGGACAAGTAGACAAAGGCAATGTGAAGGTGACACTGAGGTGTAGACAAAGTGGATGTGTTTCACCAAGCACAAGGGTAGGCCTTGATGCCCACCCTCTGGGAAGGGAGATATTTTCCTTTCATACCTTGCTCAGGGCTCCCCCTGCGGCAGTAGGAGATGAGAATTTCTTTCTCTTCAAGTCCAGTCTCAACATCCTGAAGTCAATTTTGTAGCATTATTTCTTTGTCATGCCATTTTTCCCTACAGAGGAAAGCTAAAACATCTCCAAAAACACCCTTCAGGCAGTCTCAGGCTACTTTTGCTCTACTTGGATGCTCCATGCCACTGGGCCAGAGAAACCCAAGTCTCTCAGACACTCTATACACAGCAGGTGCTTTAGGCCCTGAACCCCACCTTGGCACAACCTCTCTGGGCACAGTCCTGCATCTCTCGTAAATGAGGAGCTACTCACTGGGACAGCCTTGTGCAGGTGGGGTAACACCATATTGGAGCTGAGTCTGATAACTCGTATTTTCTTGATGGACATGCTCCTCATAAGGCAGCTCTGTAGGATGCTGGCCTGGCTCCTGGTGAGCAGGCACCACTGTTCATATGGCATCCCTCATGGTGCTCCCCTCCTCCTCCTGGGCGCTGCTCACTCAGCAGGGTCCCCGTCTGCCCTGATATGTGGGGTTCCTCTTCCTCTTCTGTAGGACTAGGCTCTTCTCCTTGTAAATGTCAAGAGGTTTTTGTATGTAAGATCCTGCAGTTTCTCAAGGTTCCCCTGGACAAATGCCCCACTCTGTGAACTGTTAATGTCTGCAGGGAGATGTCTCATCCTAACTGTGCTGTCTCTCACAAGATAAAAGCATCAGCAGCTGCAGAGATTTTGGGCAGTAGAGGAGTAACCAGTTGAATGGAGCTCCAGCACAGTGTCATAGAAGGGTAGAGGATGGAAGGCTGCCAGATTCCACCTTTCTGTTCTTCTCATGTATGCTGTTATTTCTCGGAAGCTGAGTCCTAAATGTTGTTAGGCTGTGCAAAGAAAAAATTTAGAAGGGCCAAAGCCCAACTGGAGCTCAATACATCTATTACTTTTAAAGACAATAAAAATGTTTTTTGTTTGTTTGTTTGTTTTTTAAATATAAATACATAAGGAAAAAAAAAAAAGAGAGAGAGAGAGAGAGAGAATTAAGGGGAATCTTCATCCTATATTGGATGTGAGAAAACAGAATAAGAAGAGATGAGGAAAAGACTGAGGTACTTAGTGCAATCTTTACCTCAATATTTAGCAGCAAGACCAGTTGTTCCCCTTGTACTCAACCCCCTGAGCTGGTAGATAAAGATATTGAATAGAATGAAGCCCTCATAATCCACAAGGAAATGGTTAGAGAACTGCTATTCTGCTTCGATGTACTCAAGTCTATTTGGGCTCCACACATTGGTACTGAGGGAGCTGGCTGAAGTGCTCACCAAGCCTCTTTCCATCACTTGCCAACAGTCCTAGCTATCAGGGGAGGTCCCAGTTGACTGGTGACTAGCAAATGTGACAGCCATGTAAAAGAAAGGCCAGAAGGAAGATCTCGAGAACTACAGGCCTGTCAGTCTGACCTCTGAGCTGGGGAAGCTCATGGAGCAGATTGTCTTGAGTACCATCACACAACACTTTCAGGACAATCAGGTGTTGAAGCCCAGTCAGCATGGGTTTATCAAAGCCAGGTCCTGCTTGACAAATCTGATCTCAATCTATGGGAAGGTGATGCGTGTAGTGGGTTTATGTGTCAAGGTTTTGGTAGCAGGGAGCCATAGGGGTGGTTTCTGTGAGAAGGATCTAGAAGCTGCCCCATGTTTGGGAAGGGCCCCACTGCTGACCAGAGCTGAGCCAATAAGCGATGTTGTTTTGCGCCTCTGTGAGAGCATATTTAAGACAGGGAAAAAAAAGCTGCGGCACACAGCAGCCGGGAGAGTGAAGGGAGTGAGAAAACAGCCTTGCAGGTGCCAAGGTCAGTGCAGAAGGAGGG
This sequence comes from Aythya ferina, assembly GCF_964211825.1. Taxonomy (NCBI): domain Eukaryota; kingdom Metazoa; phylum Chordata; class Aves; order Anseriformes; family Anatidae; genus Aythya; species Aythya ferina. Next base: position 17,294 of record NW_028180948.1, read on the forward strand.
GGAGAAGTGCTCCAGGCTCCGGAGCAGAAGTCCCCTGCAGCCTGTGGTGAGGACCATGGTGAAGCAGGATGTCCCCCTGCAGCCCATGGAGTACCACGGTGGAGCAGGGTTCCATGGTGCATTCCGTGGAGGAGACCATGGTGGAGCAGGTGGCCCTGCACCGATGGAAGCTGCCGCCTGTGGAAGATCCCTGCCTGAACAGGTCCCAGGCTGGACCTGTATCCTGTGGAGAGGAGACCACACAGGAGCAGGTGACCTGGCAGGAGCTGCTGCCCGTGGGGGAGCCAGGTTGGAGCAGTTTGCTCCTGAGGGATGGACCCCGTGGTACGGACCCATATCTGGAACAGTTCTGGAAGAGCTGCTGCCTGTGGGAAGCCCATGCCGGATCAGTTCATCAAGGACTGTGTCCCATGGGTGGGACCCCACAGCAAAGGGGACGAGAGTGACCGAGAAGGAGCGGCAGAGAAGAAATGCTGTAGACTGATCATAACCCCCATTCCCCCGTTCCCCTGCGCCGCTCGGGGGGAGGAGGTGGAAGAGGGTGGATGGGGGGAGAAGGTGCTTTTGGTTTCTTTCCTTTGTTTCTCACTTCTCTAGCTTGTTAACAATGAGCAATAAATCTTACTATCTTCTTATGCCGAGTCTGTTTTGCCCGTTACAATAATTATTGCGTGATTTTCTCGTCCTTATCTCAACCCTTGGGCCCCTTTTCACATATTTTCTCCCCATTCCTCTTTGAGGAGGGGGAGTGAGAGAGTGGCTGTGGTGGAGCTCAGCTGCCCACTCGAGCAGAACTACAACAAAGCCTCTTTGGTATGGAGGATGACGGCTGAAATATAAATATGGAGAGGCCTGGCAGATTGATTACATCGCACTCCCTCAAACTCGCAATGGCAAGCGCCACGTACTTACAATGGTAGAAGCAACCACCGGATGGCTGGAAACATATCCTGTGCCTCATGCCACCGCCCGGAACACTATCCTGGGCCTTGAAAAGCAAGTCCTATGGCGACATGGTACCCCAGACAGAATAGAGCCAGACAATGGAACTCATTTCCGAAACAACCTTATAGACACTTGGGCCAAAGAGCATGGTATTGAGTGGGTGTATCACATCCCCTATCATGCACCAGCCTCCGGGAAAGTTGAATGATACAATGGACTGTTAAAGACTACATTGAAAGCAACGGGCGTTGGGACATTCAAAAATTGGGATATGCATTTGGCAAAGGCCACCTGGTTAGTCAATACTAGGGGATCTGCCAACCGAGCTGGACCTGCCCAATCAAACCTGTTACGTACTGTAGATGGGGATAAAGTCCCTGTAGTGCATGTAAGAAATATGCTGGGTAAAACAATCTGGGCTACTCCTGCCTCAGGAAAAGGCAAACCTATCCGTGGAATTGCTTTTGCTCAGGGACCTGGATACACTTGGTGGGTGATGCAAAAGAATGGAGAGGTCCGGTGTGTACCTCAAGGAGATTTAATACTGGGTGAGAATAACCCATGAACTGAATTGTACCATGTTAATTACTATATAATACTGTATGTTATCACTACCATGACTACTATAGGTGACTAATTAGAATGTATGGAAAAGAGTGTAACCTGAGCATGACGTAAATGGTATGGAATAAGGGGTGGATAGATGTCCTGGTTTCAGTTAGAACAGAGTTAATTTTCTTCCTAGTAGCTGGTGGAATGCTGTGTTTTGGCTTAGGATGAGAAGAGTGCTGATAACATCCCGATGTTTTAATTGTTGCAGAGCAGTGTTTCTACCAAGCCAAGGACATCTCAGCCTTTTGCTCTGTCCTGCCAACAGGCAGGCTGGGGGTGCAGTAAGAGCTGGGAGGGGACAGACCCAGGACAGGTGACCCAAACTAGCCAAAGGGGTATTCCATACCATCTGACGTCATGCTAAACAATATATAGGGGTGGCTAGCCGGGGGGAGGGGGCCGGACTGCTCGGGGTTAGGCTGGGCATCGGTCAGCGGGTGGTGAGCAATTACATTGTGCATCACTTGTTTGTACATATTATTATTAGTAGTATTATTATCACCTTTGTATTATTATTATTATTATTATTATTATTATTATTATTATATTTTATTTTTGTTATTATTATTTTCCTGTCTTATTAAACTGTCTTTATCTCAACTCACGGGCTTCACTTTCCATTTCTCCCCCCTGTCCCAGAGAGGGAGGGGGGAGGGTGAGCGAACGGCTGCGTGGTGTTTAGCTGCCGGCCAGGTTAAACCACGACACTGGGGAAGGGCAGGGCGAGGGGGACCTCCTCTGGCTGTATCTCTGAGGGGGTTGTGGAGGATGTGTAGCCAGGATCTTCAGCTGGGTTCAGGGTGGGAGGATAAAAGACAACAGCTGTGAAGGTGAAAGAGGAGAGCTTCAGGCTAAAAAGAAGGCAAAAAGCCTTCCCACCATGAGCTCAGCTAGGCGTCACCCAGAGGCTGTGCAGTCTCCATCTTTGCTGGTTTTGCAAAATGCAACAGGATCAAGCCCTGAACAGCCTGTTCTGACCGTGCTTATGACAGCTTGGGCTGCAGGCCTCCTGAGGACCCTGTCAACATGCCTTATGGTCCTTTGACCTCAGGCCCAGTTTCTGGTGGTGCCAGAGGAGATGCTGTGTGGCCTGAATCCTCCTGTGCTGTAGGGGACCATCTAAAGCCAGGCAGGTGAACATCTCCTCTTCTCCCTTGGCTGTAACTGTAGCCTGGGAGGCACTGCCTCAGCCATCTCTGCGTTACACCTCCAGCTCCTGTCTTCCAGCTCTAAGCACCTGAAAGTCCATTGCCTGGATGTGCTCTGAGGTGTGGGAAGAGATCTAGGCTTTTCTGGGGTGTTAATTCTCTCCCTCTGCACGCTGCTCCTCTCAGAGACGGTCTCATTTTTCACTTTCTTTCCTACCTGGAGGGAAATGCATACTCTGTCCTGGCCATAAAGCTGAGCATGTTTACTACTTTTGCCACACTTCCACATCTCATGGATCTGTCACCTGGAAAAGTGAATATTGCGTGCATGTTCGTGGCCCTGCTTTCTTCCATCTGTGCAGCAAGGTCCACATCTCAGTGTTATGTACTTTTTTGCAAAGACTGTGAATGGTCATGGATATGCAAAGATTCTTCGGGGGGGGGGGGGGGGGGGGTTGGGCACAGGGCTTTATACAAGATGCAGAATGATCTTAATGGTGTTGGCCTAACAATACTAGAAATGCTTTGAAAATGTCAATAAAAGTAAAAAAGAAAACAAAACTAAACAGAAATAAAGTCAAACTTCTAAAACATTGATAATTTATGGATGCACATTTACAGCTTTTACAAACTTTGGTGATTCTGCTTTCCTTTTTTTTCATAGTTAAAAATGGCCAATATTGATGTTTTGACACACTGCCCAGCCTCCACCTGCAGCTCCTGAGGGCCTCTGGTCTCCCACAGCTCCTCTTGACAGCTGCCAGCCTCAGGCAAACACCTCCAGTACAGAGGGGCCCCTGAACCTAGCAAGGTCTGCCTGGAAAGGTGAACAAATTATTCCAACATAGGAAAGAAAATATAAATAAATAAATATATAAATAAAAGAGCACGTGTTCATCACTTCAAACACTCTGCCTAGAACAGTCCTTGTATGGCCATCCCTTGGGGAAGGTGAACCTCATTAGCTGCAGCTTGCACTGGGCACACAGCTGAGGAGATTGTTTTACTGTTTACTGAACTGCACCACACTTAACTTTGGTTGGTTTTCAATGGGGAGCAGTCCTTCTGTGCCTGCGTGCAGGCAGTTCTGTGGGGAAAAGGGATGGGAGTTGGTGCAAAGGAGCTGTAACATGCAGCTGCAGCCCTGACTGGAGAAGTCTGATGGGAGGAGAAGTGCTGCAAGTCCCAGGTGGCTCCTGAGAGAAATGGTGGGGCTGGGAAGGTGAGGAGCAAGGTTGCCCACAGAGTGCCTGGCCTCAAGGGACTGCCTTTCCAAGCTGACCAGACCTCCTTAGGAGACCCTCTGGATCAATAGCAAAGGGAGAGGGCAGGGAATTGAAATAAATCAATAAAGAATCCAGCTTGAAGGGAAAATTCCCTTATTATCAACTGCTCATTGAAATGTGCCTCATTCACTAGCTTTCTGAAATCTCCCCAATTAGACGTAAAAGCTCTGAAGCCTTGAAGGAACTGCTGGGCAGAAAGAGGACACAGGAGGGCTCTCTGCATTGTGCCGAGCCCCAGGGTGTATTTGGCGCTGAGTCCATGCACCTCTGATGCTGAGAGAAGATAGCGCAGGCTGTTCAAGAGGTTAAGGCCAGGAGAAATGCTGAAGGTTCTGGGAGTGTTAATTGGTCCCACTGGGGGCCATTACCACCACAGCTCCCCCATGGACTTGTTAGCAAAGGAAAGGGGAGGCAGTGATGATAGGCAGGCAAAGGCAAAGTAAAGGTGGCCCTGATGGCAAGGAAACCTTGATGTGTTTTATCAAAGCAAGCACCAAGGCCTGACACCCGGCTCTGGTAAGAGAGCTTCTGTCCCTCACGCTGCTCTTCAAGGGGCAGTGGGATCTGGGGTGTGTGATGGCAACTAAAGGACAACAGTACAACTCCAGTGCACAGGGCTGCAAGGAGGCCACATGGTTCCAGTGCCAGGAGCACCATGTGTCATCTCACAGGCTCCAGTGGCAGAGACAACAGCCAGAGCCACGGGGACAAAGACTTCTGCTGTGTCAGGGCCTTCCAGCCCTGTCAGTGCCCTTGGACATCTCCCCACAGGTTGTCCTATCCTGTCCCATGCCTGAACCATTTTCCCTGCAGCCTGGAGACATCCAACCTGCTTCCCCACCACAGCATCTCCCTACCCATACTAGGGACTCCTTGTGCTCATTGCCTCTGACTTGAAACACAAGCCATGGGCTGAAGCAGACTCCCTCTGAGTCACCACAGCACTGCCCTTGGAGTGGCATTTCTTCCTCCTCATCACCACTCTGGACCTCCAAAACAGCCACTTCTTGGTGGATTTCCTTTCTCATGCTCTTTACCCTTACCCAAAATGTGCCATCATCTCTGAAAGCAGATTTCTGTCTGTCAGGAGCTCCTACAAGGGTGCCCTGAGCCTGTGCTTCACCAGGTCTAGGAAGCGCAGAGCTCTCAGCCTCCACACACATGACCCCTAGCCCTGTCTTGGCACACCTCCTCTGAACCCTTTCCTTTCCTCCCTAGTCCTTCAGAAAAGGAGCCTCACACTGGGAAGGCCTCTTCCAGTTATGGCCACACCAGTGTGGAGTCATGGAAGATGAGAAGTCCCTTGCCTGGGTGGACACACTCCTCCTAGATCATCCCAATGTGGATGTGACCATATCCGTATATAGCACTGCCGGCTCATATGGCATCCCTGGTTGTGCCCAAGCTCTCTCCTCCTGGTTGCTCTTCCTGAAGTCCGGTCTAAGCCTGCTGTGATGTATGGAGCTGTGCTGCCCCTGATGCAGAGCAGAGCATCACAAGATGGGAAAGAGAGGCTCTCTTCTCCTTGGAAAACAGAATGAGATTTATCCACCAAATCCCAGCGTTTCACAAGGTCGTCTGCAAGGAACACTTACTGTCAATGGACAAGTCTCAGGTTAGGAACCATGTAAAGAAACTGGGAACTGTGAGCAAGGTAGCCCCAAGCCCTGCCTGCCCTCCTCCTGCCACGCTCCATCAGGCGGCTGCAGCAGAGGGGACCCACAGCCAGCCCCTGGCTGGGCTCTGCCAGCCACCTCTCCAGTGCCATCCCTGCTGCCTTGGGGTGCTCTGTGAGGTGCTGGGTGACCTCACAAGGCCTGCTGGCCAGCACATCTTCTGCAGGGCAACCAGCAATGCAGCAGGGACCTCACCACAGCCCTTCCATTCCCCTCTCCTCCCCTCATTCTCGGCCTTGTCTCTGCTGGCAGGAGCAGCCTTGGGAGGGGCTTCCTGGCCTCCCATTGATACTGAGCTGAAAGGAGAAATAGTCTCTTCCTTGACAGAACAATGGCTTCAAATTTGAAAAGCTTCATTAGGAGATAGGTGAAACCTTTACTAGGTTTTGTTAGAAAGAAGGAAGTTCAGAAACATTCACCCCTGATGTTACTTTAGTCACTAATTAGTCAGCTTTATCTGTAAGAGCCTACAGACTTGTATCTCAGAATGAGGGCAAGGTGACCCAGGCCTAGAGCATGTGTCAGAAGATTAGGTGAGAAACTCATGCTATGCATATATCCTTGGATGTGTAACCACCTAAGCTTTGTATGCATGCCTGAGATGAAAGAATAAGAGAAGAAAGATTTCGATGGCTTGAGCATGGACAAGAACTGGATTCAACTAATGAACATAGTGAGGAAGACTACCGATGACCACCAGAGACCCCTGAAAGACAGGGGAAACAAATGTGCATGTGTCAGCAACACTTACTGATTTTAATGAGTTACAGGAAGTAGTATGAATATGTTTTGGGGAAATGTGATTAACATGTATGTTTTGCTTGTATATAATCCCTATAGCTCAAACAGTTCTGTAAGCACTGGAGTGATCCCCTGTGCGTCCAGGACCTCAATAAAAGAACGCCTGCTTTCTAAAACTCCAAACTGAGTCTTAGAGAGTTACTTTGACTGGCTTTTATAGTATCACCCTCGCCTCCTGCCAGCTGCTGCCCTCTGAGGATCCTGCTGTGAAATATGTTCATCTGATTCGTGTCAGTATGGAACAATGCTAGGGCCGCATGGTATGATGAATGTGACCTTCTGTCTTACATACCCTTGTATAACCACAAGTCTAAGAAAACCAGAGTGGTTAATGTATATAGTTCTTGTATCTTGCAAAGGAATGTTTTAGCAATTTGTGTCAATAGAGAGCTTGAAGGGAAATGTATTTGTAGGCTTTTCCTTGGAGTCTCTGATATCTGGGGGGTTCAGAATAACTGCTAACTGTTATGACTTTTGCATGGGACACTATGCAAGTCTCTGATATCTGGCCAGGAGATTAAGGAGCAGGGGAGAGCTGAAGAACAACTAAAAGACAAAGCTTGCAGGGGACACTGCACAAGTCTCTGACATACAGCCAAGTTGGACAAAGGAGAAGGACAAGAGGGAGGAAGACTATGAGCCTTCAGCACGAGAGAACCACAGAGACCCTCAGAGGGACCACCAGATACGCATGCTCCAGTAGGAGGGTTTGGATTCCAGAAACTAATTATAATAACCCTGTGGGTTTTTTTTTGAAGTAGTAATGAATTTGTATCAGCCTAGGAGCATAAAAATCATCCGCTTGATGTAACTGGTGTGCGTCTTGGTGGAGCAGAGACTCCCGGCGCACCCAGTGCTGCTTGCTTACCTGTATTCATTTAATAAATTGTAAACTTTGATTATAGTCCTATTTTGAAGGCTGAGCCATTTATTACACTGGTACAAACGTGGCCCCGCACCAACAGCACTGTTCGTGCTGCCTTTGCTGCCTTGCCTTGTCCTCTCCCTCGACTCCTTGTCTTTTCCAGGCCACACATTCCACACCCAAACGCATCCCTTTGCTGTGGCCACCCTCTCCCCTGCCCAGCGGGATGGCAGAACCAGGGCAGGACATGGTAGAGTTAGGCTGTGTAGCACCCATGCAGAGCACTTGTGGCAAAGTGGGAGCTGAGATTGGGTGGTGCAGAGGAGGCCCCATGCAGGAAAGATGAGGTTAAACACCAGCTTTGCAGTGTGTGTGTGTGGGGGGGCTGGTGTCCATCGTGGTTTGGCATGGGAGGCTTCTGGCCATGAAGGGGCAAGGGATGGGTTGACACAACTTCTCTGGGCAACCTGTTCCATTGACCACCACCCCCAAAGGAAAGAATGTCTTCTTTATACCTAATTTTAAAGCACCCTCTTTTAGGCCCCCTTTAGGTACTGGAAGGCTGCTATAGAGAACCAGCTTTCTCAGCCAGTCTTCACTGAAAAGTTGCCCCAGACTCTCTATCTTGTTTTTGGTCTCTTCTAGACTTTTTCTAATAATTCTAATACTTCCATGTCCTTCTAGAGTTTGGGGTCCCAGAACTGAATGCAGTACTGAAAAGCAGAGCTGAGGGAGAGAATCAACTCTGTCAACCTTTGGGCCAAACTTGATTGATGCCACCCAGAATGCAGTTGGCTTTCTGGGCTGCAAACTCACATTGCCAGCACAGGTTGAGCTTCTCATCCACCAGTACCCCAGGTCCTTCTCCCCAGAGCTGCTCTCTACTCATTCTCCACCCTGCCCCAATCCAGCTGCAGGACCTTGCACTTGGCCTTTGTGAACCTCATGAGGTTCCCACAGGAAAATCTCTCAATCCGGTCCGGGTCCATCTGCATATCATCCTTTCCCTCCAGTGTATTGACTGCACCACCCAGATTGGTGTCATCAGCATACTCACTGAGACTGCACTCAATCACACTGTCCATGTCACTGACAACAGTGCTGGCCCCAATACTGACTCCTGAGGAACACCACTCTTTACTGACCTCCACTTGGACATTGAGCTGTAGACTCCAGCTCCTTGAGGGTGACCATCCAGACAATTCCTCACCCACCAGGTGATCCATCCATCACACCCATGTCTCTTCAATTGAGAGACAAGGCTATTGTGTGGGACAGAGTCAAATGATTTGCACAAGTCAAAGTTCACGATGTGAGGTGCTCTTCCCCTCTCCACCAATGCTGTAAACCCATCGTAGAAGGCCACCAGGTTTGTCAGGTACAATCTGCCCTGTGTGAAGCCATGTTGGCTGTCACCAACAGCCACCAGTTTGCTGTCACCACCAGTCCAAAAGGCAGAGTAGAATGACATGTCAGAGAGAAGCATTTGCAATGAACCTGTGCAAGGAGGGTGACAAAAATCTCATGGGAACACTGGGGGTAATTACTGGAGTTCTACACAGAGAAATGTCAAGGCTCTGTGAGGTGCCCATATCTGAGCTGGCCTCGTGCACTGCTCATCCACACTGGGCTGTTCAGAGACACCAGTCCCTGCCTTACACATACACAGTACACTGCAGCGCTTGAAGGGTCCCTCTGGCTCCTGCAGCCACTGCCAGAGGCTGGGAGGCACCTCAGCCCTGTGGTGGGTGCATTACCTTGCTCTGTCCTCCTCTGAGATGCCCCACAGCATGAGAAATGGGCACAGGGACCTTGAGGGTTCAAGGAAACACATTGCAGAGCTGCATTCAGGTCTTGCACTTTGGACTAGACGGTCTCTGAAGGTGCCTTCCCCCTGGACTATTCTGTGCTATTCAGGCAGATGCCCCATGGTTGTTACTCTCAGGAAGAAAGGACCTGAAGACACTCTGCCCCACTGGCCTTCATGACACCCCTAGGGATAGCTGATGGCCTTTGTGCTCGCTCTTGTTCCTCTCTCCATGTGCATACAATGTGCCTGCAGGTAGCAGCAGCTGCAAAGGGTTTCTGTTCCTGTGTCTCTCCTGCACCTGGACAGGCCCTGCTCTTCTCCCAGCACATCCTATATCCCAGGGAGCCTTTGGGACTCTTGTTGAGCATGTTCTGATGTGACGGCAACTCTGAAAGATGATGTGAGCCTTCAGGCATGGCCCTTTTAGGAGGGAAATTCTGTTCTGGAGGCCAGCTGTGTCACTCATGTGCCAACTGCCTGTCCCTGCCTGCAGTCCCAGCACAGCCTCACAGCAGCACTGGCACCAAGCTACAGGAGCATCCAGGCCTTAAACCGCCAACAGGGCTCAGCAGGAGAGGGTGTCAGTGGCAGGAGAGCAGCTCTGCATGGACCCAGCGCTGGTGCTCCCAGGCTGGACTGCCACGACTCTTTTCCCCTCCACTGCTGCACACTGTCCCTGAAGCCACAGAAAATGTCTCAGAGGAAGGATATAAGACAAAAAGTCACTTTAATTGGTTTAAATACTCAAGCAAAATGAAGAATTATATTTCTTTGTGGAAAATATTTGATAAAATAAAATTGAGAAAAAGCAGAACACCAATAAAAACACAAGAACATAATACCCACTGGCTTCACCTATCATGATTTGCATTACGAGTGATTTAGAGAAGAAGGCAGGCAATATATTGCTGAAGAAAAACACCCAGTCATCACTTTCCACATGGCAACCTTGATCTCCTTGTTCCTCATGCTGTAGATGAAGGGGTTCACTACTGGAGGCACAACCAAGTACAGAAATGCCAGAACAACATCCAGGGAAGGGAAGGAAATTGATGGGGGCTTCAGGTGGGCAAAGATAACTGTGCTGAGAAAGAGGAAGACCACAGCCAGGTGAGGGAGGCATGTGGAAAAGGCTTTTTGCCTGCCCTGCTCAGAGGGCATCCTCAGCACAGCCCTGAAGATCTGCACATAGGACAGCACAATGAAAACAAAACAACCCCCAAATAGAAAAGCAGTAACTGTAGTAAGTTGAACTTCCCTTATGTACAAGTCTGTGCAAGAGAGCTTGAGGATCTGGGGGATTTCACAGAAGAACTGGCTGAGAGAATTGCCACAGCAGAGGGGCAGGGAAAATACGTTGGCAATGTGCAGCACAGCTTGGAGAAAGCCACTGCCCCAGGCAGCTGCTGCCATCTGGGCACAAGCTCTGCTGCCCAGGAGGCTCCCGTAGTGCAGGGGCTTGCAGATGGCAATGTAGTGGTCGTAGGCCATGACAGTGAGAAGAGAAAGTTCTGCTAAATTCAAAATGTTATAAGAAAGAGCTGTGCAACACATCCTGAATAGGGTATGGCCTTGGTGTCCCAGAGCAAATTGGCCATGGCTTTGGGCAGAGTAGTGGAGATGCAGCCCAGGTCGTTGAGGGCAAGATTGAGGAGGAAGAAATACATGGGGGTGTGCAGGCGGTGGTCGCAGGCTACAGCAGTGAGGATGAGTCCGTTGCCCAGGAGGGCAGCCAGGTAGATGCCCAGGAAGAGCGCAAAGTGTAGGAGCTGCAGCTCCCGCGTTTCTGTGAATGCCAGCAAGAGGAACTCAGTGATGGAGCTGTTGTTACACATTTATTGCCCCTGAGCAAGGTAGTTTGTCCAAAAGAAGAAGTGACATTGTAAAATTTAAGGACTTCTCTGACCAAAATACTTTGTATGTCTCATAGAACAGTCACACACAACACATCCTTTCCCATTCCTTTCACAGGAAGAGCTTTCTGCAGCTGCTTGGCTTACTTCTGCTTGGTGTTTTGAGGGTGCCAAAAGAAGCAGGGGGCTGTGCTGTGGGCTCTGCAGCAGTCAGTCCTAGTCTACAGCAACAGGTAAAAGGGAACCCTAAGTGATCTGGGAAGTCCACTGGGCAAGGTCATCTCCCTTTCTGCAGGAATGGAGAAGGTCAAATAACTCCTCAAGAAACAGCAAAGGTGGCGTTGGTACAGTCTGTGTGCGGAGGTGTGTGAGGTGCCTCAGAGCAGCAGCAATGCTCGAGGAGCCTTAGTCTCTACTACAGATGCTCCTACTCCATTACCATCCTTCTGCCTCAGCACATGGGCAGGAAAATGAAGCAGATTCTAAAAAGTGCACTGCCTTCAGGTAGCTCTTGCCGGGCAGTTCTGCAGTGCAGTGCCCTAGGGAGGTGTGGGGCTGTGAGCAGCCTGCCCCAGGCAGCAGACTCTGGGCAGCAGCAGGACCCTGCCCTGCCCTGCGGTACCAGGGGGGCTCCTTCCACCCTCAGCTTCTCCCCGCAGCCCCTGGGCAGCTCCCCAGGCAGGCTGATTGTGGAGACTGGCAGGTAGCAGAGGCCCTGCCGCGGCACACAGCCTCTGGGGCACAGCAGGGACCCTGCTCTGCACCACAGCCCTGGGCACCCCTGCCTGCATCCCCGGCTTCACAGCCTGCAGCCGGCCTCAAGAGACAGGAGCCCTCGGGCCCTGCATGCTGACCCTGCAGCACACAAGCCCTGCATGCCCTTCAGCTCCAACACCAAGCATCCTCCTGACAGCTCCCATCAGCTGAGGGCTGGGCCAGCTCCAGGAGAGCCTGGCAGGGTGTGCAGTGGCATTGCCCTGCACCCAGAGACTTACCATGGGGAGGTGGCTGGGAAGCTTTCTCCCTCTGCCAGCTCTCCCCTGCCTTCCTATTCCAGGCTGCCCTGAACCTCTCTCCCCCTTCTCTCCTCTCCCCATGCCAGCTGCACGCAGTGCCCCCAGCAATGCTGTGCCTGGCAGAGGAGCTTTATCTGGGTGGCTGAAGCAGCTTCTCAAGTAGTCCAAGTCTGATGCAAACTCCAAAGCCTCTCACAGTGCTAACGGTCCCACTGAGGGACATTACTGTCAAGGCCTCCCCATGGACTTGTTAGAGCAGAAAAGGGCAGGCAGTGAAGACGGGGAGACCAAGGCCCAGGAAAGGCCCTGATGCTGAGGAAACCTTGATGTGTCCCATGAAGTCCAACAGTCGGGCCCTGACCCCAACCTCTGGGAAGGGAGATGCTGTCCCTCCAGTGGGGTTTAGGGCTCTTCCTGGGTCAGTGCACGGTGGGTAAGTGCCAAGTACAAGGCTACAGGAGGACATCTCCCAGGCTCCTGGAGGGGGATGAGAAGGCATTGAGGCCCTACTGCTGTAAGGATGAGGTGTCTCCTCATAGGCATCACTGACGGAGACAAGGGCCAGAGCCCAGCAGACAAAGCTGTTGGCTCTGTCGGGGGTTTCATCTTGCAAAAGATACTTGACAATAACCACCACACGCTGTCCTATTGTCCTGGTTTCAGTTAGAACAGAATTAATTTTCTTCCTAGTAGCTGGTGGAATGCTGTGTTTTGGCTTAGGATGAGAAGAGTGCTGATAACACCCCGATGTTTTCATTGTTGCAGAGCAGTGCTTCTACCAAGCCAAGGACATCTCAGCCTTTTGCTCTGTCCTGCCAACAGGCAGGCTGGGGGTGCAGTAAGAGCTGGGAGGGGACAGACCCAGGACAGGTGACCCAAACTAGCCAAAGGGGTATTCCATACCATCTGACGTCATGCTAAACAATATATAGGGGTGGCTAGCCAGGGAAGGGGGCCGGACTGCTCGGGGTTAGGCTGGGCATCGGTCAGCGGGTGGTGAGCAATTGCATTGTGCATCACTTGTTTGTACATATTATTATTATTTTCCTATTATCACCATTGTATTATTATCATTATTATTGTTATTATTATTTTGTTATTATTATTTTCCTGTCTTATTAAACTGTCTTTATCTCAACTCACGGGCTTCACTTTCCATTTCTCTCCCCCGTCCCAGAGAGGGAGGGGGGAGGGTGAGCAAACGGCTGTGTGGTATTTAGCTGCCAGCCGGGTTAAACCACAACACCTATGCTGTCACGTCTGCACCTGTTTCCCTGCAGGACTTAGATACCCACCTTGATCCCCACCTTGCTCTCACCTTGCTCTGAGCACCTTCCTGACTTGACTGATTTCTCTCAATCTGCCCTCATTAATCCATGAAACACAAAGCCAGGGGCTGATCCGGACATCCCTAGAGAGGGAGGGAGAAGGATGAGTGAACCTCTACAACAATTTAGTAGAGGTAAGAGGCTTCAGCTAATATTGATGCTGCTTTAACACAGAATTAAAACATTGATGTAAGGCCGTTAGCCAATTTTAAAGAGTAACCACTTTTAAAGAAAACCCACATTTGAAGAGTTTTAAAGAGTAATCCCTAAACCTAAATGCTACTCCAACACCCTGACAAGAATCCCTATTCTAATGCTTGAACTCAAAGTATTCCATGAAGCAAAACTCAGCCCATAGTCCTTTGCCCTTGCCTTTACTCTTGTCCTCACCCTAATCCCTGCCTTCAATACTAGCATTAACATGTTCCATTAAACCTAGACTTCTAGGCAGATGTAAAACAAAAAACTGTTCCACAAAGCTTGCCCATAACCTAACCACAGACCTGACACCCTAAGCAGAACAGCCCATCTGCTAAATTTCTAATCCAGAAAAGTGAACCCTTGTCTCTAAGGGACTAGAGAGGTCAGCTCTGCCTCAGGATCTCCAGCCCCAGCAGGTGGAATGTGACTGTGGCAGGGACTGTGAGGTCACTTCTGTCTCTGCAGTGGATAGGGCAGCAGCAGGAACGTGTCACAGAAAGGGACTGTGAGGTCACTTCTGTCTGAAGCTGACAGGTCAGCCTTGCCTTCTCCCTGGGATCTGTACTTTCCAGCTGACATCTGCCAGTGGCCCTGCTAGGCCAGCAGAAGGCACCTGGTTGGCATGCTGACTATGGGATCCCCTCTTCCTCCATACCCAGGAGGACCCAGACAGAAAGAAGGCCCCCATATGGGTTGTCCTGTCCCTTCTGCTTGAGTCCATGACTGGAGAGCAGGAGGCACAAAGCTTGGCTGTGTGTAGCCAAGAAGCTGCAAGAGCAGCAGCCAGCCCATGGCTCAGGAGATGCTGCTGAGGTGACTTCTGTCTTGTTGATTGCTGTACCCATGGGCTGAGGCCAACTGCGTGAAGTTCAACAAGGCCAAGTGCTGGGTCCTGCACTTGGGGCACAACAACCCCATGCAATGCTGTGGGAAGGGCGGCTGGACAGCTGCCCAGGGGAAAAGGACCTGGGGATATTGGTGGATAGTCGGCTGAATATGAGCCATCAGTGTGCTAAGTTGGCCAAGAAGGCCTGCCTTGTACCAAGGATACTGTGGTCAACAGACGTAGGGAAGTGATTGTCCTTCTGTATTTGGCCGTGGTGAGGCCACACCTCAAGGATTGCATTCAGCTCTGGGGCTCCATGTGTAAGAAGGACACGGATCTATTAGATCTGTGCCCCATCCCTTAATGCATTCAAGGCCAGTTTGGATGGGGCTTTCATCAACCTGATCTAGTGGAAGGTTTCCCTGCCCATGGGAGGTGAGTTGGAATTATGTGATCTGTAAGGTCTTTTCCTACCTGAACTATTCTGTGATTCTGTAAATATGAAACACAGCACCATACCAGCTACTAGGAAGAAAAATTAACTCTATCTCAGACAAAACTAAGATAATGTCCAGCACTTATTCCATACAATCTATGTCATGCTCAGCTCTGTCACTTTCTGATTAATCACCACCACCTTTCCTGTCTTTTGATACACACACAAAAATGTCATGACCTTAGTCGATTGGTGTCAATAATAATAGTAATAATAATAATTCCTTTTGCGTTCTATTAAATTGCCTTTATCTCAACCCATGAACTTTTACTTTTTTTTTTTTTTTTTTTTTTTTTTTTCCTCTGAGTTCTCTCCTCCAACCCATTGGGTGAATAGTTTTGTAGTGCTGAGCTGCCTGCAGGGTCAAACCACAGCAAGTCTTCTTGGTGCCTAGCGTGGAGCACAAAGGTTGAGATGACAGATCTGACCAGAGCATTTTAAAAATAAATTATTATAAGCATTAGATCAGTTTAACAGTTGCTGATCACAATATTGATCTTTCTGATCTGGGGTCTGTTGTGCTTCCTTTCAGAACTGTGTTGTATAGCACATTAGTAACTTCCATGTCATGCTGTTTGTCAGTTCTGGGGGCTGGTTTAAGGTTACTGTTTTTCTGTATTGGATAACATTGACTTCTGATAGGATCAAATTATTGCCCCCTCAATACCTCAGGAACCATCTCTTCATCTCTTGGAAACTATTAAGAATTACAGTCTTTGTCTTTTCTCCTCAGGGAGTAAATCTATGCAGGGTGGTGGGGGATGCTTTTCCCCACTTCTTCACTCTCCCTTTCTCCTTCACCTCATGCTTCTCTTCCAGGCTAATTACAATAGCTCTTCAAAGCTTTGAATATCCTTGGGATGGTCAAACCAGCATGTTCCTATTTTTAGGTCTCCTGAATACCATTCAGTTTTTGTTTAAGTTTAAACAATTACTTAAACATGCCATCCAGAGATCTGTCCAGAGGCAGGAAAGTTAGGAGTGGCAGGGAGAGTTCGAGGATCTGGGCAGACGTCTAGTGTAGTGGGCATGTCCAGTGCTTTGGAATTTCACCTCTGAGCAAGTGCAGAATCCTAAAAAAACTTGTGAAATGCTTAGAAATTTGTGTCATCATCCCAGCAATTTCAAAGAGACACAAATCACTGCAATATGCTGGTGGTTAAGGTATGCTTATGAAGCTACAGTCCACGCCTCTCAAACCACTATGACTTTTCCTGCGGGCACACTCCAGCCCCTTTGACAGGCCCAGAGCCTGTCCAAAGCCACTCCAAACCCTGCTACAGGCCCTACAGGGCTTAATGGTTAAACACATCCCTATAATAGGCCCTATAACCACTCCCAAACCTGCAATAGGCCTTGCAGCCACTCCAACTCATCCAAAAGGCCCCGCAGCCAGAACAACTCCTGTGATGGTCCCTACAGCCACTCCAGCCCCTGCAATGGGCCACATCACTGGGCCAGAGAACCAACCTAAGCCAGTATCGGTTGCCTCTACCTGCAAGAGAAAACAGTGGGTGTGAAAAACTCAGTTTTTCTTTAGAAAGGAAGGAAACTCCTACCCAGACAAGAAAGGAGGAAAAAGAAGATGAGGCAGGTTTCTCCAAAGTTGGGCCATCTTGGAAGCAGGAGGTCAAAGCAGAAGAAATCATATAAGCATCAGAAACCAAATGGTCCCTGTCCCAGGGTAAGCTACGAGGTATGGGAAAAGATTTCAGCAATCATCTTGGTGAGCACATTGTCATCTGGCTGCTCCAGTGGGGGGAGAACAGGGCCAATAGCCTGGAATTGGAGAGCAGGGAAGCCAAGCAGCCAGAATCTCCCTCTAGGGAAGGGCTGATGGACAAAGCCATTGGAAAAGGGCACAAGGAACTTACTCCCATCATGCCTGAAGGAAAGGTCTCCCTTGAAAGATCTTGTACGTCAACCAGGAAAGTGGACCACCATGCAGAGGGGTATCCATTCCTGAGGAAATTAGACATGCTGAAGGCGATCTGTAGAAACCTAGATAACAAACAGCTATCCAAAGATCCAGATGAAGTCAAGTGCACATGACCCATGTGGCAGGAGTTTGTACAGAACACACCATCATCATATGCCAACCCATTGGCAGTGATGACCAGGAAAGACCAAGAGGAACCCATGGTGGATGAATTGGCTAGCCAACTATGGCATTACAAAGAAAGTCTCTCTTCTTCCCTATGGGCCTGTGTCTCATCCAGAAAGAAACTTTCCCAAGAGGTCCAACAGCTCCAAGAGAATATGGCTTCCTCCCCACCTGCACGAACCAATAGCTCAGCTATCAGATGTAAGCATCCCTCTGCTCAAGAAAGGTAACATAGTGGGTACATACCAGTTTCTATCCTGTGCTTTTGACTGTGTGACCATGGAGAGGCCATGAGAAAATGCGATGCAAAAATTGACCTCCACCTTACAGGCACGGATACATGAAGCACAAGGAAAAACATTGTCAAAAAGTGGTTCTTCTGAGACACTTGCTGCTCCAATTTCTAGTGGTCAACCCTCCAAACAGAGTAAAGAATACTATGAGCAGGACTCGAGGGGCACAGCTTTCACCCTGGGGGAGGGAGAGGACAATCAGGTATATTGGACTTTGAGGATTATTGGCCTGGCACATCAAACACAAGACTTAACTGTATTGGAGGCTGAAGTGAGTCTAATGGGGGAGTGGAAAATGCAACGCATTGGGACTGGCCTGGAGGCTCTGTGTAACCTTGGCGTAGACTACTTCAGGAGCAGGTACTTCAAAGGTCCACAAGGGTATTGGTGGGCTTATGGCATAGCTGTCTTGGAGACAGAGGACAGGAAACAGTTGTCTACCTTGCCCACTCTTTCACAGGACCCTTCTGCAGTGGAGGTGCTGATGGCCAATGAGCAGCAGGTGCCAATCGCTACCACAACAGTGCACCTGAGGCAATATTGCACTAACAGAGACTCCCTGAGTCCCATCTATGAGCTGGAGAGCCACGGAGTGATCAGCAATACTCTCTCACTCTTTAATAGTCCCATATGGACAGTGCAAAATTCTAATGGTGAGTGGAAGAGAACGGTGC